>NW_017299989.1:65060-72033 GCF_001594075.2 Trachymyrmex cornetzi
TTTAAAGCAACGAAGATCCAGCTCCAACCGTAATAGGCCGTTACATTCTATTATTAATTGAGTTTCTCAAATATACGGTCATAAATATATTGTTTAAATGTTTTATTCTGTTTGTGAATTTGATAGTTTGATTAAGGTTTCATAAAAATGGTATCTTACGGAGATGCAACATGAGTCGTTGGGGGACTAAAGATTTCGGATGCGAGAATTAAGACATGTGAGTTAGGTTTAAGGTATGCAAAAGGTGGTTTATAAACAGTTCGTAAGGAAAGTCTGTTCAATAGGGAGTTAAATAGGTCACGAAATGAAGGATTGATTTCTAGGATCTTGATTGGTTGATATTCTTTCAGGTGGTCGCGACAGTAAGAGAAATGCTGAGTTGTGATTGGTGGAAATGTTTAGTAAGTGGGTTCACGATATTTTCCTGATTGGTCGAAATTGATTAAGGGTTAGGATTAGAGTTATGATTATGGGGGTAAGTTAGGTAGGGATTGGTGAATCACATTCCGTTAGGTCTAGAGGAGTTGCGAAGATTGGTCAGGTTTATAAGCGTAATGGCCAATGAGGTTGCAGCTTGAAGATGCGGCTATGCGTGAATATATGCTAATTAGTTCAAGTACGCGCCAAGAAAAAGATGGGTTTAAATACGCACCCAAAAAAGAAGTTAAGTGGTCGCGTTGTGATATCTACGGTGAGTTTTATACATATAAAAAAAAATTTGTAACGGAGTTTGTCGCAGGACGTGACAGTAGTTACAAACGCGAATAGTATTGCACCATAAAACGTTAATTAGATTATATTTTTCATTATAACATTTGTTATCATGAGATACACAACGCATGATGGAATGAGGGAAACGGTACCAAGATGATAAATGTTATAACGAAAAATATATTCTAATTAACGTTTTATGGTGCAATATTATTCGCATTTGATCCAATTTGGAATTAATTTCATAAATAAATAATTAAAACATAACTAATAGTGGTTTTATAATGATGATTTTTATTTACTTTACTTACTTTATTTATGTATCAATTTTTCCTTGAATCTGGCGTTATTATAATAATTATTTTCAGGTTCTCCGAAGTTCAAACTATTGGATTCATAATAGTAACTATTGGAGCCTCAATAGTAACTACTGGAGTCTCAGTAATAACTACTGGAGTCTCAGTAGTAACTACTGGAATACCAATAGTAACTATTGATTCTTAATAGTATTTTTCCGTAAGGGGCTCTCACCCTCTACGCTCTTTCTAACCTCACTTCCTTCCACTCAACCTTTCTTACTTCTCTCTTTCTCTCTATCACTCACACCTCTCGCTCCCTCCAATCACTCCACCTCTACTCTGTCACCCGCTTCTCTACCTCCACACTCCACTCTCTCGCCACTCTTCTCTCATTTACTTCATGCCTCACAAAATTTCTACCGTCTCTCACGCGTCCACACACTCGCTCCGGAAACGGAAGTCTTTTACGTGTTTATGTATATTTATACATGTTTATACATATTGATGCATGAAAAATTTTTTACCAGGTATTCAAGCAGAAAATTTATATTTAAAAAACATATGTTACATCTCGAAACGATTTTTATAAGAAAAAGTAGAAACGTTAAGTATTATTGATGTTAAATATACTTTTATTAAACTGAAATGTCTTGTATAACGATATCTTAAACATTACAAACATCTTATAAACGTTTTTATAACGCTTATTAAATAGTTACAAAGCCGTATTAAATTTTGAATGTTTATTTTTCTTTTTACATGTTTATTATATAATTTCTAGTGTTTTTAATGTAACTGTATTGCTTGAGTAATCAGTATAGTAACGAAAGAATGAAACATTTTTTATAATTATAATAAATGCCAAATTAATATTGCTAAGTTTTAGTTTACATTTCACATATTTGCAAAATCAAATATGATTTTTTTATAATGACAATAATAAAATTTCACACATAAACGCGAAAATTTGAAGAAGATTAACATTAATCGATTATGTGTTTTGTAAATAGAAGATAGAAACTGAATATGTTTACCAGGGGTAAATTTAACTCCGAACCAAACTGACATGGGCATGCAGCCGTGATGGATGACATGGAGAGTGGTAATTTGGTCGTTCTTTTTTCTCAACACAAAGAAAATTGTGTCCGTAAACTCAGTAAACTTTGAGATGTAATACCACCAGCAACTTCGTGCCATTCGCAGTGCAATCGGGTCGTTTGAATAATCGACCGGCTGACACCTGAAGGAATATCGTCCTCCCCAGCCTCCGATCAGACTCTGCGCATATGAGAGAAAACATAATAAAATATCTTGATGAGTTAATTTTGCATGAATAGAATTGCTGGGCAACTTACTTCATTGAACAACCATGTGGAGAATAATACTTGAAAGAGATTGTACCATATCATCACTCTTCTGAAATCAAAAGGTTTTCGATTTTCCATCATTTTTGGTCCCAAGACTTTAATGAAATAGACGTAGAGCAAGCAGATCGCTAATGTGGGGAACGGGCCGCTCATCATCGGCCAATCGTTGACTCTCGGATCGCTTTTGTTGTTCATCAGATCTTGGTAACCATCGTAAATCATTTGAACTAATTGCGCCATCTAAAATCAAAGTAGCACTTTTGTCACTGTTATGTTAGTTCAATCTTATTATAGCAAAGTCATATGTAATTTTAATTATGATATAATACGCTTTACATCATTCTGTCTAGTTACAAAATTAATGATGTTTTATGCTAAAGAAAAACATTGTTGTTATAGTCCAATTGATATTATTATATAAGAAACTATGGTCGATTATTATAGATATCGTTCGAGATAAACGACTGTACTTATTGTTTGAGCAATGCGATTTAAGTGTATGATTTGAGTAACACGCGCAACGCATGTTGCAAAACTAGAAAATATATACAAACATTAGAGTATACATTTCTTTATATTACATAATTGATGGTGGTCGATGAGTCGTTTTATCAAATGTGATGTTTATTGTAGATAATTAAAGATCTAAAATGTTTCGAATATTAAATTTTAGAAGAACTGATTGTAGTCGAATAATTAAAATAAGAATTCAAATATAAGAAATGTGCTATATGCATCTAATTTTAAATTACAAATTATGTAAATTGTATTAAACCAAAAAAAGAAAGAAAGAAAGGGAGTATCTGCGTGCTCGCAACAGTTTTAATTAAATTCTGTTTTTAAATTTTTTATTGATTACACTTAATGATATAAAAAAAAAGTAAGAATTTGCTCGTATTACGCAAAACAAACTATAGTCAAATTCAGTCAATAATCGAGCTTATAAAAAGATATAGAAATAAATTTATAATCAATACATTTATTAAAATCTAACAGTACGTTTCGTGATCACAGATCCTTCTTCAGCACATATTAACAATATAAAATGTATTCTTACGTCCGGACTCCACTGTTCTTCTCTTCGCTTAGAATTTTCGTCATCACCATAAGGGTCATTAACAAATAATAGCGGTATACCATCTGTATCTATAATACCATAAGAAGTTTCGATAGCTGCGAGCCGATTAACGTTCACCTTTTTAACCCAGTAATCTACTCGGGACACAGTCGTTGGATTAAATATTTGAACCAAGTAACGAATAGAAGAAGTTTATCCAGAGGGACAGAAGAAATAAATAGATTAAGAATTATAACCGAAACAGCTGTTGTCCTTAATAAATGACACGTGTGGCTCTATAACCATCGAACATCGGGCAAATGGTCGATAGTAGTAATGTTATGAGAGTTCTCGTGAACTCCAAGGGGAATGCGGGGCGCGGGGGATTCTTCGGTGGCGGGGGCATGAGTCATGCGGAGTGTCAGTAAGGCATCCCAGATTTTGGGGACTGCAGTCACGTACAAGACAACAAAAAATATCACAAAAAAAGAAAATATTGCCAAAAAAACAATACAAAAAACAAATAGTTATAAAACGAAAAGTTTTACAAAGGTTATTCGCCGGTATATACTCCAACCATTTTTCGTGCCAACCAAGATAAAGCGTAATGTAATTTTTCTAGAAACGACATTTATTAATTATTTTAAGTATCTAAATACGACTAAGTTTTATAATTAATCGATTGAGTCCAAACTGGTCGAAAAACAGTTGGAGCATATAACAGCGAATACCCTTTGAAAAATTTTTCGTTTTATAACTATTTGTTTTTGTATTGTTTTTGTCCATGGCAATATTTACTTTTTTTTGTGATGTTTTTTGTTATCTTGTACGTGACTGCAGATCAAAATCTGTGATGCCTTAGTGCCACTCCGCATGAGATCATACCCCCGCCACCGAAGAATCCCTCGCGCCCCGCATTCCCCTTGGAGTTCCATAATTCGTTTCCGCGATTATTTCCTATCGCAATCTCCACATAGCTCGGTGGACCAACGTTGATGCCAATTTCTAGAAATTTGTATCCCGTACGTGTCAATGCGTATTTCCTGCCTAGTATACGAATAGCACGATGCACGGGCGCGCTATGGAAAAATATAAAAGAAGTATTAAATAATTAATTAAAAATAGTTAATTTGAAATAACATAAAAATGGGGGATTCTTAAATTTACTTGGCACATTTTTTCGTAAATAATGGTGTTCAATCATTATTCTGAAGTGGAACGTAATAATTTTTTCGTGTATTGCTTCCTACGGAGTACATTGCTGCTGCTGCTGCTGTTGCTGCTGTTGGACCTTTCGTACAAACGGGTATCGCAAGACTGATCGCATTCTCGTAAATTGTGTTACTTCGTATATGGTAATACTTCTGAAATCGACGTAGGGGCAGGCCGTCCCGCTCTTTCCAAGAATTTCAAACGTGTCACAACACGTTGTATCACGTCTTTCTACGTATTTTCTATGTCATGAGTTTATACATACGTTTATACATACGTTTATACATACGTTCATACATACGTTTATACATACGTTCATACATACGTTTATACATACGTTCATACATACGTTTATATATATACGTTTATATGTATGTAGAAGGGCAGTTTTCGGGTCGATTTTTAGCATGCATCGGCAGTTTCGAGGACTTCTGGTACTTTTGAGGTCAGTCCTGAAAGTTATATATATTTATCGGTAGTTTTAGGGACTGTCCTGAAAACAACCATTAGTATATTTCTTTATATAAATTCCTCAAAACCACCAATACATGAAATAAATTTATACCAAAAGCGTATAAATGTTGTAATTTATACGATAGGCTATATATATGTTATATATAGTCACAAACAGTTCAGTGGCGATACTAATTACTCGATAAACGTTATATAAAGCAAATATACAATCTTTTAGTACATTAAATTTGTTAAGTTCCCATAACTGCCGTTGGACATGTTGCGCAGTGTAAACTGCAGGTAACAACGGAAGTTCTAAGATTGTTTAGCTTTGACAAAAAGTATCGATTAAGAAAATCGAAAACTAACGTCTGAACAAAAATTGTAATACCCTCAGACACATAGAGGTAATACAAATAATATAGTAATGACGATTTCATTACATATATCTATTAGAATTGATTATTATCAGCGTGTAGCACTTCACGTTCAAAATAATCGACGACTTTAACGTAAGTAAGTATGTGTTTCATAAAGTATTTGAATCATGTCTGAAAGGCCTTGGCTGTAATTATTTTTGCTAAAACCGTGGATCTTATGATATGTGTAACAATGGCATGGCGGTATTCAGGCCGATGATATTAAAATTTTTGCTGAAACGGTAGTTTTCAGGTCTATATGCAGCACGGAATGGCAGTTTTCGGATCAGTAATATAAAATTGTTACTGAAATGGTAGATTTCAGGTCTATAATAGAAACGGATTGACGTCTGAGATTGTTTAGTTTTCGAAAAATAGAACAATAATTGTCATGTTTTCGAATAATCAAGTTGATAATGCTCAACTTAAAAGACACAGAATTTTTCTAATATTTTAGAATAAAGACTTGATCATAAGGACACTTCTTGTTCGCTTAAAGTATAAATTTTGTTCAGCAGTTTGTCATATAGTTTCCTAGATCGTCGATCATGCCATGTTAAACGCCTAAAGAGACCTGCTGATAATTAAATGTAATCATGACATCTATATATTGGATAAGCTGTAAGTATACGAGTAAGTTGTGGAATAAAATCGGGCATTCAAGTAAAAAAGAAGTGTTCGTGTGATATATATATATATATATATTTCCCGAAAAATAAACAATCTCAAAACTGTCAATCCGTTGTGAAATATTGACCTGAAATCTACCATTACAGTAAAAATGTTATATTATTGATCCGAAAACCGCCATTCCTTTGTTGCATATAGACCTGAAATCTACTGTTTCAGCAAAAATTTTAATACTATTGATCTGAAAACCGCCATTCCATTGTTATACATATCGTAAGATCCACGGTTTTAGCAAAAATAATAATACCCATGACCTTTCAGACATGATTCAAATACTTTATGAAGCACATACTAGATGTCATGATTACATTTAATTATCAGCACGTGTCTTTAAGCGTTCAGCATTGCGTGATCGACGATCTAAGAATCATATGACAAACTGCTGACCAAAATTTATATTTTAAGCGAACAAGAATTATCCTTATGGTCAAAGCTTCATTCTAAATTATTACAGAAATTTTATGTCTTTTAAGATGAGCCTTACCCAAATTGATTATTCGAAAACGTAACTATTGTTGTTCAATTTTTCGAAAACTAAACAATCTCTGATGTCAATCCGTTTCTATTATAGACCTGAAATCTACCGTTTCTGTAACAATTTTATACTACTGATCCGAAAACTTCCATTCCGTGCTGCATATAGACTTGAAAACTACCGTTTCGACGAAAATTTTAATACCATCGGTCTGAAAACCGCCATTCCATTGTTACACATATCGTAAGATCCACGGTTTTAGCAAAAATAATAATAGCCACGGCCTTTCA
>NW_017299989.1:72182-72471 GCF_001594075.2 Trachymyrmex cornetzi
GGATGCACCTTATGAAGCACATACTAGGGCTGCGGTCCACTTGACGCTACAAACGCTTCGAAGCGTTTTTTGATTATTCAATTCGTACAATTCTTTGTTCTGATTGGTCGCTCAAACGCTTCGAAGCTTTTGTAGCGTCAAGTAGACTGCAGCCTAGATGTCATGATCACATTTAATTATCAGCATGTCTCTTTAAGCGTTCAATATTGCATGATCGACGATCTAGGAAACATATGACAAACTTATTTCATTTGTGCGTTTCTGTCGTAAGATAAATGTATGCAGGACA
>NW_017299989.1:72586-73559 GCF_001594075.2 Trachymyrmex cornetzi
CCGCCATTCCATTGTTACACATATCGTAAGATCCACGGTTTTAGCAAAAATAATAATAGCCACGTCCTTTCACACATGATTTAAATACTTTATGGGTGCATCCAGAAGCACGACCGCTCACTGAGCGCTCAGTGAGTTCTTGCATCTGATTGGCATATTCCATTAGATCGAAAAATATAGACCAAACAGATACAAGAGCTAGATTGGTCCATATTTTAGGATCTAACGGAATATACCTATCTGATGAAAGAACTCATTGCCCCCGCCGCTCAGTCAAGTGGAACGAAAAAAAGAATTCTGATTGGTAGATTCGTTTATGCAATATGATTTATGGCCATTAAAGGGCGCAGCACACACTCTTGCATAACGCATAATGCATAGTGCATAAAGGAATCAACCAATCACAGTTCTTGTTTTTCATGAAATGTGAGGAAGGGAAAGATCCTGATTAGTTGATTCGCTTATGCACTATGCGTTATGCAAGAGTGTGTGCTGCGGCCTTTAATGGCTATAAGTCATATTGCATAAACGAATCTACCAATCAATTAAAAAATTCGTCGTACGGCAAAAACGCACCAATGAAATAGTGGTCTGTGCCCGATATTTCATGTGTCGGTCGACAAACTTTTCAAACACTTTGATTGGCTATAGGACAGAGAGATCCGAGAATCTCTTTATGTTACTGCCAATACTGCCAGTGAATATCGGAATATAGTCTAGATGTTTGCACTCTCACCACAAAACTAGAAATCTCCAAAGAGTCAATTTCAGATCTCGATGGGGCATTTAGAATGGTAACCGCTGATTGAGCATTCAGTGAGCTCTTTCATTTGATTGGTCCATGTTTTAGGATCTAACGGAATATATCAATCTGATGAAAGAACTCATTACGCCCGCCGTTCAGTGACGTGAAACGAAAGAAAGGATTCTGATTGGTAGATTCGTTTATGCAATATGACTTATGGCCATTAAA
>NW_017299989.1:73717-81623 GCF_001594075.2 Trachymyrmex cornetzi
CGCCATATTGATTTACATAAGATGCTCATTGGTTTAGCGGCCTTATGTTATGCTTATGCTCTGTTATGCATTTCATGTGCGATAGCCCTAATACGTAAAGCATAAAGGGCATTTCACACAAACTTACATAGTCGCATAACCATATGGAATGGCCCTAATAGGCCTTCTACAATAAGCCATAAGTTATAAATCAGAAGTAAAGCGGGGAGCACAGACTCTTGCATAATGCATAACACATAAGGCATAAGAAAATGAACCAATCAAAGTGCTTTATTTCCTTCTTTTCCGTGAAATAAAGGACTCTGATTGGTTGATTTTCTTATACCTCATATTTTATGCGTTATATAAGAGTCTGTGCTCTCCGCTTAAGAAAATTGACGTTTAAAAAACGACTGAGATTCGTCCATTTCTAGCTTATGACTTATAATTTATGATCTATGGCTTTTGTTGAAAGTCTATAAGAAAATAAATCAATCAAAGTCCTTTATTTTCTTCTTTTCATGGAATGAAGGACTTTGATTAGTTTATTTTCTTATCTTACGTTTCTACCAAAGACATAGAGAATGGACTGCACGATCCGTGTGTCAAAATGGTCGATAGGGATGAGAGAGAGGGACCGTGCCATTTCTATCTCTTTCCAATCAATGGTGTAATGGGAGAGAAAATGAGAGGGAGATTGGCCGTCTCCCACGGTCCCTCTCTCTCATTTTTGTCGACCACATTTGATACACTACTTATAGCGTATTCGATTTACTGACTCGACCCGACTCCGAGTCAATAGTCTGTTCTGTATAGCTGCAAAAGAAGAGCTAAATTGTGTAAGAAATGCAGTTAAAAAGAACAGACTGTTGACTCAGAGTCGGGTCGAGTCAGTAATCGAATACGCTATTAGATGCGGATCGCGCAGTCCATTCTCTATTGCTGGATTCACATTGCATCCGATTTGCGTCGTACAACGCTCTGCAACCAATCAGAAAACAGGATTCCAATGGATTTTGCTTCGTATCATCGGAATCCTGTTTTACACTGAACGCGTCACGCGTCGCGTCATGAAAGAGAGAAAGAGATAAGATTATGTAAATACTAGAGATCCTCAAGTAAGAGATGCGCGAACTGAAATCGCTACGGGATTAGCTGATGACAATTTTGCAAGAATATGGCGCAACCGTATTTTATCCCCACTTACATAAGACAAAACGTGGCAAACATAAGTCTAACTAAGTGAACATATGATATTCACTTCGCTAAATTGATGTTTGTCGCATCTTTATTTTACATATTAAAAAGGGAATAGGAAAAACGTAATGTATAAAGCGCAATGTTCACACATGTATGATTTTATTTAGAGAAACTATATTTTGTTTCGATAAACTGTATTTTGATAAATTATTATTATCAACAATTTACATAGAATGCAAATAAACTCAAATAAAATAACATTAAAACATGCTTTAAATAAAAAATTATTTTGAAAAATAATCTTTTGATAAATGTAATAACACTTATTTACTTAATTCCTAAATGCATCGCCATAGATTTGCTACTATAATACTTATCAGTAGTTTCTTTATTGGAATTGCACATTTTTGCGCGAAACATGATAAATCTATCCATTAATTTTGATGATAAATTATGACAATCCTTTATCACAGAACAAGTAATTGTACTCATTTTAAAGCGAAAGAAACTTTTAATATCTAAATCAATATTCATAATGAATGGAAGATAATTACGCATGACATTTTCCATTTCCCGAAAATATTGAAATACACTTTCGTAAACAAAATATAAAGTGTGTTCTTTATAGCGCTTTAATCGAACTAGTTTTGCATATTCATAACTTTGTTCATTAGTAGAGCCAGCAGAAGTTATACATTGATTGCACACAGTGCTAATCTTGGAAATACTATATAAAATATATCCGGCTATATAATATAACACATTTAGTTCAGTGTCATCATCAAGATTTAATAACGGTATATTTAATTCGGGAAATGTTTGCAATGGTAGTTTAGTAACAACTGGTTTATGTATATTTAAAAAGCTCCTAAGAAACTCGCGATCATCCTCCTCATAGCTACTATTAGATACAGTTTTCATATATTGAGATACAGTTATTTCTTTTAAACAGTGTTTAAACTGGAGAGCATTAGGGACTGGCTGTTTTGCTCGAATCAAAGAAAATAAGTTTTCTACACAATCTTGTGTTAACCTGCCTGCTAAGACGAACAAGTAATTCTTTTCCTTCAATAAATATAATCAGTTATTTCAATCACAGATTTTGTAGTTATTAGTACTCCAGTTTGCACAGGTTTAAATTCATATATTAAATTGTCATTATTGTTAATTCTCATTTGAAAAGTATTAGAAATCCTTTGTTTTGTATTTCGGCTTTTTCCAAGACCAATTTTAATATTTTCAAAGAGTTTCATTACGCTATGTAAAAATTGTACTGCTTTAATATATGCGTTGTGACTTTTTTCAGTTCCATTATCTCCAAGCGCTACTTGAGGATTTCGTGAGGTTATTAAAGAAAACCATTTCGAAACCACCTCTATGAACCATGTTGTTGTTATATACTCTTTCTTATCTTTCTGATCAGCTATAAACTTTAATGATGAACTAATTTCTGTACTAAGAATCTGTTTCGCTTTGTTCACCTTCAAAACGATTATTTCTCAAATCATCCTTCTTAATTTTCCGAGACAGTTTAAATGTGAGATTTTCTTGAATTTCAAGAAGCTCCTTGAGATGGTCAACTTTTACATATGAAAAATTAATATTATTATCATGCATAACATTTTCGGGTATTATGAAAAGCTTATTGTTATCTAAGCACGTTTTAAGATTTTTTAAAAGATGAGGGCCGTCAGCCAAAAAAAAATAATCTTCTGTTATTGTTAATTGGATACGGGATAGAATTTTCTATTGCAGATCCTCTAGAAACACCAATACCAAATGCTCGCCACATAGCTCGGTTAATTGATCCCATATCCAATGTTATGCTATGGACATATAAACCAATTGCCTCTATTTTTTTAATAAGTTCCAAAATAATAGGTTTTAATTGGGATCCATTATAGCCATTAGGGGTAAAATAAAATGCAACGACCTGTTTCCATCTTGCACGAATTCCACATAACATGATTACTAATGCATGCGAAGCTTTTTCTAAAATTAGAATAGATGATAGAAATTAGGATAGATGATTATTGATTAATCACTTAAAATATGCTTAAACCATTTTTATTAAAATAAGTAATTATAAGGTTCCATATGTATAAAATGATATAACAATTAAAAAGGGCCAATATTCAATACAAATTCAATGAAATTGTTATATCGTTTTTACTAATTTCTCGCCAATTTCTTTAATTCTTACCAATTTCTCCTTTGCTATTCAAAAATGAACTGCGTCCATACAATGATCGAGTTGATGGATCAAATTGAGTTCCACTTTTAATACTCATTTTATCTAGTGTAATCATAGCATCTTTATCTCTGTCATTTTCAAAACTATTTACTTTTTCCTTTAAGATATTTAAAATTTCTTCGCAAATCCCTTGTTCAAAATGAAGTGTTTCTAGTTTTTCTTGTAAAGTACGCAATGATGGCAAAGGAATATATTGTTTCAAAAGTTCTTTGTATCCACTTGCTCCGCAAGCAATTCTCAGTCGAATTGCTTTTATAAGTGTTTCTACAGACCACTTTGAACTACGTGTTGTTTTCTTCGCTAATGCCTTTATTTGATCATTAGTGAATACTTTTTTAATTATGGAGTACAATTTTGTGTTTACACATAATTGCTTATGCTGATATCGTTTTTCTGTATTTAGTCTTTTCAAATGCGTATTCAACCTATTACATTTTCTTAGAAGAGCATCATACTTATTTTGACGTTTTCGAAATAAATCCTTGAGCTCTTCATATTTTTTCTTCCAATCTATTTTATCATCACGATTAGATGAAGATAAATTCGGTTTATTTTCAGTAATCGCAACTACGAAAGATTTAATGGGTTCTTCTTGATCTTGAGCGATAATATCATTACTGGCGAGATTTGGGTTCTCGTCCATCTCGACAGTTTGCACTGATTGTATTAATTCAGTATTTTGTCCGGATGCAACAATTGTTTCAAGACATGACTCAAACATATTTGGAATTGCATTACATTTCAGGATTCTTTTACCATCACTTTGTGGTTTTTCCCACATTTCCGGTGAAAAATGAATCTGAAATATAAAAAATAATATTCATTCATATTATATAAGATATTCAGTATAAGCTGATATTTAGAAGAGTAGTTTAAAGTATCTTTAGATACTATACAGTTCCTTTCATTGACTGCAAAGAATCTGAAGATAGTTTAATCTGAATTTCAAATAGTCTAATCTGAATAAATATAAGATTTGACTATGAATAGTGGCCTATAGGAAATTGGCTGTTAAGTAAATGTAAATATCATACCTCACAAATACAGCTACAATCCGTGGGTACCCAATTCGCTCGTGGAATAATCGCTGCCCATTGAGCCCTTCTGTCTGGATTTCTTGGGAAATGTTTCATCATAAATCCTTTAGCAGCCGAATTTTTACATTTTGGCACACAGCAGCCTGGCATTGTTATCTAGATATTACCTATAACTATAATTGTTTACTTATGCGTTATAAAGTCATGTACATTATAGGTTAGGAATATGCCACGTTACAATATTTTCAATTACCACATCAATTTTACAACTTATATAACATAATATTTTATAATAATATTGAATCATTATTATCTAAATTTAGTAATTTGTACTTACAACATGTACAAGTATCACATATATCACATATGGCGGTCACTGGTCCGCCATATTCTTGCAAATGCTCGGAGTTCGCGCATCTCTTACTTGAGGATCTCTAGTAAATACACAACCCCTCTCTTTCTCTCCTTCGACGACGCGACGCGTGACGCGCTCAGTGGAAACATACCATAACGCGTTGCGTTGTCCATCGCGTCACGACGCGATGCGAAAAAGAGAAAGAAAGGGGTTGTGTATTTATATAATCTTATCTCTTTCTCTCTTTCATGACGCGACGCGTGACGCGCTCAGTGGAAACTCAGCCTTATGCAAGAATGTGTGCTGCGGCCTTTAAACTTTATGGCCATTCTACAATAAGTCATTAATCGTAAATCAGAAGTTAGAAGCTAGAACCTGATAAATTACAGTCGTCAATTTTTAACGTCCGACATCAGATTTATGACTAATTGCTTATTGTAGAATGGCCATTAAAGCAAATGTTGAAAGTGGCCTATCTGTATCATAGTACAATCACTGTTTTAGAATTGAATTTTCTGCTTTTCATTATATTGTAACGGAAAACTGATAATCAAATTAAACGATTTGTTCATCTGCAAGCAACGCATACTAATTTATTTTTTTCTCGTAAACGGATTATTTTATCAAAAATGTTAAAAAGAGATATTTTCTACGGATTTACTCCATTTATCATAAAAATTCCAAACAAAAACAAATATAAAACGTAACAATTTTTTTTTTCGAAAAAAGGGGTGCTTTGTTTCTGCTTTTGAGAAAACCATTTGAAATCATGTGTAGAATGGCAATTTTCAGAACGATGGTACTAAAATTTTTGCTGAAACGGTAGTTTTTAGATCTATATACAGTAACGGAAAGGCACTTTTCGGATAAATGGTATAAAGCTGATTCTATAATGTGCTTTTTGATTCCCGTTTCTTGCTGTTTGTCTCTTGCCTTTTTGATCAAGAAGATAAGAGACAAATAGCAAAAAAACAGGAAATAAAAAGCACATTGTATAGAATTAACCTAAAAGTTTTACTGAAACGGTAGATTTCAGGTTTATAATAGAAACGGATTGACATATGAGATTGTTTGGTTTTCGAAAAATAGAACAATAATTGATATGTTTTCGAATAATCAATTTGATAAGGATCAACTTAAAAGACAAAAAATTTTTGTAATACTTTAAAATAAAGCCTTGATCATAAGGACACTTTTTGTTCGCTTAAAGGACTAATTTTATTCCGCAGATTGTCATATACATCTTAAATCGTCGATTATGTTGAACGGTTAATGAAGCACGATGATAATTTAATCTAGATCATGAAATTTAATAAGAGCTTCATAACGTATTTGAATCACGTCTGAAAAGCCGTAGGTATTATAATTGTTGTAAAACCATGGTTCTTTGAATATGTGTAGCAACGGAATGGCGGTTTTCAGACCAATGGTATTAAAATTTTTACTAATACTTTTCGGGTCTATATGCAGCAACGGAATGGCAGTTTTCAGATCAATAATATAGCATTTTTACTGAAATGGTAGATTTCAGGTCTATATTTCACAACAGATTGGCAGTTTTCAGATCAATAACATAACATTTTTACTGGAATGGTAGATTTCAGGTATATTTTTAGCAACAGATTGGCTGCTTTTATGTACTGATCTTGATCGTTATGAAATGTTCTCTTAAAAGTTGTAAACTTAATTTTAATTTTCCCTTAATCTTGTATTTCCATGTTTTCAAATCGTAATTATTGGAACGGAAGGTAATTTTCTATTGAGATATATGAAAACCTATGGGACCTGAAAACTACCCCTGTATATAATTTAATTTTAATGAAATGGTACATTTCAGATCTTTAATTTGTATATACAAAACTTCATCGTGCTTCTATTTAAAACTGCATTTTAGTAATATATACACTAGCAAACACCATATTCTTTCATGTACGATTATAAAAATTTAGTATAATAAATTGTTCTTTTTTTTTATTGTAAAAAAGGAAAAGAGTCTGATAACTGCCTATTGGTTAAGATATTATTATATTAATTAGTAGGTTTAAGAACTTGTTGCAAAAAGTGTATATAATTTGTAGGTTTCTTCTTTTTAGAGCCCAAAATTGATACAAGAAATCATTAGTATATGTTAAATGTATAGAATAAAAATATTAAATAATAAAATACTGGTCGCTGAAAAAATTCCATTGACCTGAAAACTGCCGTTGTAAGTAAATTTTAATATATCTCCAAGGTTACTGATTTTTTTGCACAAAATAGTTTTCCAAACATAATTTGCGGTATTATTAATCATGAAAATCGTATTTTTAGAAAGCGTCCCGAAAACTGCCCTTCTACATACATATAGACGTACATACGTTTATACGTACATACAGTTATACATACGTTCATACATACGTTTATACATACGTTTCTACGTACATACGTTTATACATACGTTCATACATGCGTTTATACATACGTTTATACATACGTTTATATATACGTTTATATGTTCATACGTTCATACGTGTATTGCATAGGAAGGGAAGGGAAGGGAAAAGAAATTTAAAACGTATTACAAAAAAATCTCATATTTTATTTTAAAACTTGATACATTTTTTTACCGTTGCGACCACCAGTTGTATATTTTAAATACAAGTAGTAATGCTATGAGAGTTCTAACTCGGGAACTCCAAGGGGAATGCGGGGCGCGGGGGATTCTTCGGTGGCGGGGTATGACGTCATGCAATAAGGCATTCCAGATTTGGGGGGCTATAGTCACGTACAGGACAACAAAAATATCACAAAAAAGGGAAATATTGCCATGAACAAAAACAATACAAAAAAAATAGATAATTATAAAACAAAAAGTTTTGCAAAACGTATTCGCCGGTATATGCTCCAACGGTTTTTCGATCAAGATATAGCGTAATGTAATTTTTCTAAGATACAACGTTTATTAATTATTTTAAATACCTAAATACGATCAAGTTTCATAATTAATCGATTGAGCGCCAACATCTGGCTGCTATCGAAATCGATGATATTGAAACGTAATGTCTTCCTTGATAAAAGAGCCTCGATCGTTTATTCTTTTTT
>NW_017299989.1:81886-82337 GCF_001594075.2 Trachymyrmex cornetzi
ACTTTAAGTGAAACTCTAGAATTTTAAAATTTCTTAAGTTTATGAGGATATAATTTTGAAGCATTCCTAAAAAAATTAGAAAAAAAGGATATCTACTCCAGTTGAAGAGAAGGGTTACAGTATGAATTTTGGGTTTAGAAGTGTACAGTCTAGAAGCGAGCTTCCTTAAAGTCATATCGTATAGTGTAATATACTGAGTAATCGATGAAAAATTTAGTGCATATTGTTCGTGATATACCAGAAGAAGACTTCATGGACATCGTAGACGAAGTAATCGACGAAAAGGTGAATTTTGAGGATGTCATGGATGATGATAATGATGATGAGGACGTAGCCGCATTACCGGATGATAACGGCTACGATAGTGATCAGAGTGAAGATCAGAATGACGGCGACATTAAAAGCAAAATAGTGCAACCTGAGGAAATAATGGCACTGAATGAGCTAACAA
>NW_017299989.1:83123-88218 GCF_001594075.2 Trachymyrmex cornetzi
TATTCACGAGAATTGATAATGGTTTGAAATTATGTATATCTTTATCTGAAGATGGCCCAATCACAGACTGAAACATGTAACAATTCGTACAATTTACAGATGCTCAAAAATTGACACATTTACATTGATTAAAAAATATTGAATGTTAAACAAACGTTCATCTTGATGTATTAATTAACAAAGATTGTAATAACTGACTCTTATATGTTCTTCGCTCATATTGTTATTTTATTAAATTTGATGAGTTCTTTACTAAATATATATAATTTTACATATAAAACGTAATAATAAATAAAATAATATTGTAATAATAATAATAAATAGTTTTTGTATTTTTTTAATTCCAGTTTTTTTCTTTTATCCTTCCATGTAACTGATCCATCACAACGATTCGATATTATAGCTATTTTCTATTTAGTAATTTTTTATACACGTGTACAGTCATAAAAGATCCCTTCTGTACAAAAAATAGAAGAGACACGAGTCGCATATTCCATCCACCCTATTTTATACGTATATGTAAAGAAATTACATCATAATTTTTAGATTAAAAATTTTTTTAATTTATATTTCTTTTACATAATTTTTTCTTACACACAAAAAACTATAGCTAACAATTCTCAGTCAAGGAGCTGATTTTTATCAAAGTAGTCGCTAGCGCATATTACATTTGGTATATCTTTAGCATCCGTTACAGTGGATGCGATATCTGAGAATCGTGTAAACTTTGTATCAACTTTTTCGACGAACCAATTGATCGAATGCTAATTCAATGCATTTATCTAAGTTGAACATAAACAATATTGTTGATTCAGTCATCATTAAACGTACGTCGGATGATTCCAAGCAAACAATTTTAGCATTTTCAATCGTACTGAATCGCACAGTCAGCGGTCCACCAACGCTAATAGAATTGCCCTTGTGATGATTCCGAAGGCAGTTTTGAATGTTCCAACGTTGTTCATAGAGTCTTTTCCATGTTTCGATAGATAGTATTAATTCATTTCCATGATTATTTCCTATCGCAATCTCCACGTAGCTCGGTGGGCCAACGTTGATACTAATTTCTAGAAATTTGTATCCTGTACGTGTCAATGCGTATTTCCTGCCTAGTATGCGAACCGCACGATGCACGGGCGCGCTATAGAAAAATATAAAAGAAATATAAATAATTAAATAATTAATTTGAAAAAAGAATTTAAAAAATGGGGGATTCTTAAACTTACTTGGCACATCTTTTCGTAAATGATGAAGTTTCATCATTATTCTGAAGTGGAACGTAATAATTTTTTCGTGTGTTGCTTCCTACAGTGGAGTACATTGCTGCTGCTGCTGCTGTTGAACCTTTCGTACAAACGACTAAAAGCAATACTAAACGAAAGATGTGTACAGCTATAACCACAACAAATTGTGAGGGAGGGGATAGTTTTCGTAGGAAAGTAATACTTCTAAAATCGAAGCAGGTCGCCTCCTCTTTCCAAGAATTTCAAACGTGTCGCAACACGTTGTATCACGTCTTTCTACGTATTTTTCTTTGTTATGAGTTTATACATATGTTTATATACGTTCATACACACGTTCATACGTTTATACATACATACATACATGCATACATACATACATACGTTCATATATACGTTTATACATACATTTATACATACGTTTATACATACGTTCATACATACATACGTTTATACATACAGGGTGTTACAGATACATACTAGGCAGGACGACGGATTGCGCGGCAAACTTTGCATGGCCAAGTGTGGTTTAATAGACAGTGACAGTGACTTTATACATTATAAAGTTTATACTACAAAGTTTTATTATTTATATTATAAAGTTTATGTTATAAAATCACTGTCATTGTCTATTAAACCACGCTTGGCCATGCAAAGTTTGCCGCGCAACCCGTCGTACTGCCTAGTATGTATCTGTAACACCCTGTACATACCTTTAGACGTATATACGTTTATACATACGTTCATACATATGTTTATACATACGTTCATACATATGTTTATATATACGTTCATACATACATACATACGTTTATACGTACATAGGTTTATACATACATTTATACATACGCTCATGTATTATAAAGGAAGGGAGGGGAAAAGAGAAATTTAAAACGTATTTAAAAAAAAATCTCATATTTTATTTTAAAAACTTGATACATTTTTTTTTGACGTGTGAGCACCAGTTATGTATTTTAAATACATTTTGTAACGCACAATTCTTAACATGTTTTCCACATCTCATAGTATTGGTAACATCTAGATTATGTAAAGAATCTATATCTTTGTAATCAGCATCCAAGGTCTCAATGGTCAAGTTGTCGCTATCGAGTACATCGGCCAGCCATTCACGTATTTCATATCCTTTAACGTATACGAAAGCATTATTGTCGTCACTCTCTTCCACACCAATTACAGCCATTGTAATCAGGCGTTTCACCATGCTATACGGGATCATCCCGTCTTCCCATTGTAATCCATGGTGATACGCATTCAGCCAGGAAGCGCAATACTGTTCTGATTTTGTCAAGAAACTCCATGGCATGGGGCATGTAAAAATGTAATGAGAGAGAATGGCTCCTTTTCTCAACACCGCCACTTCCTTTACGATAAATTTCTTTCCAACGATAAATCCTTGTAGATCCACAAACGTTGGTACAATCATGGTGAACGATTTTTCGAGACTGTGATCAATTTCTATGAATCGTATATTTTATAGCGTGTCGGAGAATGCACTTAGGTAATTTTGCGCACAACGTTGGTCAACGGATTGTACTGAACCACGCGATCGTGTATGATGAGACAATAGGCTGTAGTATTTGCAGGCACGTTCTCCTTGCAGTCAAATTCTATGCGCACGTCCACGGTGGCGCTTCTGACGGATTCGTTTTGTCGCGAGCAGTCAATGACCGCAAAAGGTCCTTTCTCAGTAAATGAGAGCACATTGAATAGCGTTTCGAAGCAGTCGATTCCATAATATGCTTTATGAAAACGCGCATATATATCAAACAGGACGGCGTATCTTTTTTTATCAAAATCCAAATTCAAATCATCGTACGGATAAAAATCTGAATTTAGATAGTTTCACGTTACTTAAATTACAAGCGTCGAACACGCTTGCATCTTGAAGTACGTTGTTCTTTCGACCAGTTTGCAGAGCAAAGATAATGTATCGCGGCTTCTCGAGTTGAGTAGCCGTTTTGACGGCCCATGAATGTTTGGTCGTATTTTGTAACAGAGGATACTCGTACAAATCCCATGAGCGAAAACTCATGCTCAGATAACGACCGCTTTCCAATGCTCGTAGCATCGATAATTTATTTATCTCGCTCAATAACACGCGGCATCCGCCACTGCACTTTGAATGATTCAAGCGTCGGGTCTGTCGCCGGATCTCCAATCATACAATTGTTATCGTTGCGCGATCTTATCAAAGTAAATTCGTGGCGAGCGTTGACAATCAAGCGTTTGTAATTTTCGCAAAAGCCCAACAGCATGCTGAGCGGCACGCAAAAATTAAAATGTCCTTCCTCTGTGTCGGATCTAGTGTTCCATCCGGCGTTCCATTTAGCGCAATCAAAGATTTGTCATACGTCAGCGACACGTAATTCTTGATGGTACTGGTAACTCCGACGTTTCTGTTGCGGTCAATCTCCATACCATTGAGTTCGTATCGAATTTCATCAAACATGAACGCGACGCAATTATTTGCCAATACCGCGGTAGCACCCTGGACATCGCTCTTCCTCATCAGTCTTTCCTCAACATATATGTAGAAAGCTTTCGCACGGCAACGTGTATAAATCCTGTTGCTGTATGGGTATTCTTATCTCATCACTGTACCCAAACGTTGTGTTGGCAAACGGATTGTACGTGTGAGTCTCAAACTTTACGATGCGATCGTCAAAGATCGGCTCACCGGTAATATTCAAGATATATCAATCATCTCGAAAGTTGCGCATTGCGAATCCCAAAGATTGTAAAAATTTAACGTTCGACGCGTTAAGCTTCTTCTTGCTGATGCAGTTAGATGAGCGAGTGTTGTCGAGCTGTGACGTCACCGGCCTTGTAAAGAATTCGTTATTTCTCTGCGTGCGCTCCGCTCCGTTCAATATAAGCATCTCACGCTCACGTTATCGTCGTCGCTGTCGCACGTGTAATCTGACGGTGATCTCCTCTCCGCGAAAATCGATCAATCGTCCGTTCTGATCGACGACGCGTATTGTTAGATCCGTAATGCTCCGTGCGGTGATTGGCAAGTAAATGATCTGCGCGGACCTTTCTGATATCTTATATCCCGGAGGCACGCTCGGCGAAAATTCATGTATCGTGTGTACACCTTTGCTGTTGCTGTACGCACCCGCAGTCACGTTACACTCTACGCGGATAACGTTTACGTTCATTATGTTGATCGACACGCCCGATTCGTGCCATCTTCGCGGTCGCAGTATACGCTTCGACGAGAATCCCAGCAGCGATCCAATGCTGTTGGGCTTGCCAAAGTTTATTCTGTAGGCGCATCTAATCTCGCATCTCATCGTGTTGTAGTTTGCACGAATTGTTATCGGATATTCGGCACCCTCGCCATCGTCGTCATCATCGGTGTTATAGTTGTTATTGTTGCTATCGTCACCGCGCAAAAGCACTATGTCAACGGTTTCAAGCGCATCGCGGCGCGAACGTAAAATTGCACGTTTCAAAAATTCATTTATGTCTCGTACTTCGTACGAACCTTCGGGAATTGTAATTTCTGCGTCGTCTTTGTCAAAGTAAAATTTATTATTTGATTCGTTTACGTTCGGTATCGTGTGATAAGTCTCAAAAATCATCAGACCGAACTCGTAATCACCGTCACTCAAATCTATGGCGGGGAAGTAGTTCGCCGCGAGGAGGCTGCTCTTCCCGCTCAGTGTAAGTGTCAATGACATGACGGGAAAAGCGTTCGACCAATACTGAGATTTCACGGCACCTCGTCGAGCTTTCTAAATTCACGAACATCGACCGTTCGTAGAAACCACAGACACATCTGTCCGCAGAAGCTCTGATCGTACGTCTGATAGGACGTGCGATTGTAC
>NW_017299989.1:88385-90956 GCF_001594075.2 Trachymyrmex cornetzi
ACTCGTCGGTAACGCGTTACGCATGAAAACACCTCTAAAGTACGATACGCGCATACGTCTCGCGAGCACATCTAATTGCACGTTGGTAGTTGCACCCGAGGGCATTTTTATCGTCTCTTTGGCGTTTTATTTTTTTTTTTACTGCTACGCCCTGTCCGTGTCCGTATTTGTGCGGAGCGAGATACAGTCCGCGACCCTGTTCCATCGCGCGATCGTGACGTTGCAGCTTCTCGAGCTGAAGTCGCGCGGCTTTGCTATCGTTTACCGCTTTCGCCACACTGGCCGCTCCTCCAATCAAGGATCCGAGCGCACCCAACATTGGCAGAAACGGTAACGCACCCCCTCGTTTCGCTGTCGGTAGTACCCGTTTTTTCGTTATCTTTTTCGTTGTGTTTTTCCTCATCGTCTTCTTCGGTTTCATGTCCATACCAATCTTGGTTTTGGTTTTCATCGCTGCCCAAACGGCAGCAGCGGTGGCTCTCTCGTTCAGAGCCGAATCTCTCGCGGTGACACATCTTAGCGCTTTATCGGCGAGTACCTTGTCCGCCGCGTGTCTATCGGTGAGATCGTTGCTCCGAGAATACGCAATGTCGTGTTCTCGGCACGCCGCGTCCAGCGGATTTATACCTGTATCACCTCTGGCTAATCGCTTCGTCAGCCGAGTACCCGGGCCGCAAAATTGGTAGCCCGGGATATGTAACTCGAAAGGAAGCGCGTTTATCGCTCGATTCAACAAACTGCCGCCCGACGCTGACATTCGCTACAGTCCTTTATCTTCGGTGCAGGACCGTCGATGTGCGTTCGCTGCTATGGTTGATTGTAATGCTCGTCGCAGCGACGATACGTTCGAACCTCCGAATCCACCTTTAAGTGTCCCGGAAGCTTGTTCCACACATAGTCGATGTAGTCACCGTACACTCGTAACAGTACGATCTTCGATATATATTGCAACTGCTCGGCGCTCAATTCCAGAATGTCGGAAGGATGATGTAGCGCGAGATACATTTTATTACTGCGCGACTCGCGGATTCGCGTGCCTTTAAATAGGCGGTCGAGAGCGCACAGCACGTAGTACGAGCATGAAATTCGTATTGCAACCGCTGACAATACGCGTCACGAACTGCGACGGGAAATCGCCAGTAATGGGAAGAGGCGTGGAGAAGCTCAAGCACGGCGAAATGCTGCCGAATACTATATGCGCGATCATTTGCGGCCCGTCGAATTGCGGTAAAATCAACGTTCTCATAAGCTTACTTGAGAGTCCGAACGGCGTACGTTTCAAGACCGTGTACGTCTACTCGAAATCGTTGCAACAACCAAAGTATCAATATCTCGAAAATTTGTTTACATCTATCGACGAAATCGGCTACTTTACGTTTTCCAACAACAGCGACGTCGTTCCACCGAGCGACGCGCATCCAAATTCTATTTTTATCTTTGATGATGTGGCATGCGACAAGCAGGATGCGGTGAGAGAATACTTTTCAGTGGGTCGCCATGCGAACGTCGACTGCTTCTATCTTTGTCAAACGTACGCGAAGATACCTAAACATCTGATACGCGACAACGCGAACCTGCTGATCCTGTTCAAACAGGATGGTACCAACTTGAAACATGTTTACAACGATCATGTGAATACCGACATGTCATATGACGAATTTTACGCGTTGTGCCGCGACTGTTGACAACAAAAATATGATTTCGTAGTGATAGAAAAAGACAGTGCGCTCACAAATGGACGATACAAAAAAGGATTTAACGAATTCGCGATACCGTAACTTAACCAGTCGTCATCGATACTTAACCAGAGACAAACATAGCAGATGTACGCGAGCGCGAAAAAATCGTGAGGGTGATCGAGAAGACGAGCAAGTCGATCCGCAAGAAACATCGCGCTCTGAAGACCGGTAGAATCGAGGAAGGCATCGCGTTGGATAGACATTTTAAACCTCTTATCGAGCCGTTGCGACTTTTCACCGACAATCCCGGCGAGCGCGCGGCAAAAAGAGAGTCGCGCGACGAAGATGCAGCGCCTGCCCCTAAACGTGAGAGGAAGGAGGAGGAACAAAAGGAGGGAAAAGAAGCGAGCGAGACGTTCGAACCCTCCGCAACTCTGCATAAATCCAGTGATCGATCGCGCGAACCGATAGCTTCCACCCCACGTGCCAAAATCGTACCGACGATAGAGTCGTGGGAGAACTTTTTCGAAACGACGGAAGACTCTCTAGCGACGAAGGTTCATTAAATCAGCTGCAAACGTCGGAAGGTCGAGAGGCGTTACGAGCCAACTTGGGTCCGCTGGGTCAAAAGTACGTCGAGGCTGTCCTGCGGGGAGCGCAAGATAAAGAGAGCGGTATAGATCATGTGTACGGCGTTTACCTACACAAGGATGGATTGATATTTGGCAATAAACGTTTCGATGTGGATGACGCGGACAACATAATTATTGACGGAGTACGATACGCCGGTACCTCCGATCTTTACGAGTTGATTTTCAAGAGAATGCCCGACGATACCCTCTACACGGAAGACGATATGCACAAGTACAAGAGCATGCTGTTGATGACGAGC
>NW_017299990.1:0-406 GCF_001594075.2 Trachymyrmex cornetzi
ATTTTATTAGTTATGCAATCTCCAAAAATGGACTTTGGTGGTACAGGATAAGAGACTTCTAGTCTCTTTTTGAACATGGCCGGAGCCACTACCGCGTCTCCTGATTTATATTATAGTACATACACATACACATATGTAGACACAGTCATAGAAGTATAGCGCTTATGATAATTACATTTGTGAAAGTACATATATGTAAGTACATATATAAGTATATGTGTATGAACATATGAGCTCTCGATATTATCATTCTTCTGCAAAAATATTTTTTTGCGGTGCAAATTTTTTGATGGAGATGGATAATGAATAATATGACAAACTTCTATTATTTTATATACCGTTTGTATATACATATATATACATTTATATTTATGTAAATAGGCAAATATTTTTACAGTATACTTTC
>NW_017299990.1:1809-3846 GCF_001594075.2 Trachymyrmex cornetzi
CGAAATGTCACTTTTACATTTTTTTTCTTCGATGGCATTATCGCTCTCGATTGAATATGTCCGCTTTTTCCGGTTAATTTTTTTAGCTGCATCTCCTTGGCTATAAAATATATCCTGGATCTCTTATGGGCATATTCCTATTATAGCGGCTATCCACTATTTCTGGAAGCATGCATTCATAATAGAAGCGTATTAGGCGAGGCAGCATTTCTTTTTTCCAGAAAGCATTGTCTTTATTTACGTGTATTATTTTCATGCTTTTGGGTGTCCATATAGTAAAAACGCAATAATCGCGCTTTGTTATATTCAACTGACCCTGAATTTGATAAAAATATTTATGATTACGATTCATTTTCTCTGGGTCTTTCTTATTAAAGATGGCTCTCAAAGGGACCAATGTCTCTACGGCTTCTTCTACTGTTAAATGTTCAGCCGACTGAGGACATTTTATTTCCACGACACCATCTTCATCTATTAATCCATCAGGAGTGCAACCCAGGCATGGATTTTCAGAGTCAATGAACAATCCGCAAGATTTTATGTCTTTATTCAATTTTGCAGCTAATTGTTCCTTCGCTACTTCTTCTCGATCGCGACCGTATTTCATGGCTGCAGTATCAACGAGCGGAGGATATAGAATATTTCTTACTGTTGCTGCGCAAGATGTTGTGGGTCGCATACGACATATTGGACCAAAATTGGACGCCGTCAACCCTTTGTCTCTCAGTGAAAACCAACGTCCGGATTCTCTTTGATCAGTCGTTTGTCGTTCTAGATCTTTCCAGTTTTTGGCTTCTTCCAACAACTTGTCTAAATGTTCTTGTCGATGTTGTTGGAATACATCATCTTCAAGATCTGGTTTTTGTGCTTGTGGACCATAATCACAACCAGTTCTAGTTTCTTCTTTTATTTTTCTCTTCTTTCCATCTCTTTGTCGAGATTCTCTAGTTAAGGCAACTTTCTTTTGCCGCTCTTTTTCCAGTTTCTCGACAATTGGAGGAACAGTTTTATTCATGCCTTTATATATTTCTGTAAGGGCTTGTTGCGTATTATTTTGCAAAACTGCTCCCGCAATTCTAGCATTGTAAGAGCCTCGTTTTCCATAATCTATACGCTTTCCGCTAATTTCCTTACAGATTATCGAATTAAAGGCTTCTGCTGGATTATTCGTTAAATTAAGTAGCAGGCTATCTGAATAAGCGGCTATGTACATGAAGGCGTCTTCTATTTTTCCATATAGACCATACAGTTTTAGCAACGTACATAGTCCTTTGTTCCTATGTCATCTTCACATTTTCGACCGAATTCTTTGCACCATTTGTGCTCACCGAAAACGTGGCTAGGAATGTTAAAAATATCTTTTCGTAGTTCCCTAGCTTTTTCATGTGGAGGTTGAATTTCTTTTTGACGTACAGAAGATGCCTCTATTACCTCTTTGCGTAGTCTTTCTACATTTTTTTAAATGATATTTCGGGCCTCGACAAAACCACGCTTTCTTTGCGTTCTTGGTTGCGTCATTTCAACCACGCTTAGCAGTTTCTTCTTTAAATTTCGAAGCAGATGATTGGTGCATTCAATTTTTTCCACCTTCACCATCTGCTCCTTATATGGTCTACTATCTACAATACGCTTATATACATTACTGTCGCCATCGGCGATAAGTGATCTATAAATGGCCCCATGTATTTCGAGGCTACTTTGAAAGCCTTCTGCAATTTCATCGCTCTCCATCTTTCCGGAATTGTCATTGCGAGCAAAATTTTTATAACATTTGTGAGGTCGCGGTTCACATCCTTTCCGCTCTGCCATATCACAGATATGAATCGCACAGTATTTATTGCGGATGCCTACTAAAAAAGAACCTTACCTGTGCGATAACCAACTATGGCACCTACACCGCAAGATGAATCGTAGCCTTTGCCATACGATCTCTTCATCCAACTACCATCCGCTACAACAGTTATGTACGGAATGCCATTTATTATTTCGTTGTTCTCTATAGCGAGTTGTTTTTCAATCTCGCCTGCTCTTTTCATA
>NW_017299990.1:4965-5232 GCF_001594075.2 Trachymyrmex cornetzi
TTTAAATAGATGCATCAAGTATTTAGTTCACCAGTTCCGTCTAAATAGACGCTTCAGGTAGTTATTTTACTAGTTCCGTCTAAATAGATGCCTCAGGTTTTTATTTCACCAATTTCCATCTAAATAGACGCATCAGGCATTTGGTTCACCAGTTCCGTCTAAATAGACGCTTCGGGTAGTTATTTTACTAGTTCTGTCTAAATAGACGCATCAGGTATTTGGTTCACCAGTTCCGTCTAAATAGACGCATCAGGTATTTGGTTCACC
>NW_017299990.1:5660-6020 GCF_001594075.2 Trachymyrmex cornetzi
AAAAAAAAGAATTTTACAGAAAAATATATCTTATAAGGGAGGATGCCCACGATTTAGGAGGGTTTTTACCCTAGAGATGGAACCTCTGAAAACGTTAATTCATTTAGGGTATGATGAAATCTATCGCCCAATACCAAATTCCACTTTCTTATCGGCAAGAGAAGTTGAGAAAATGTTTGAAGTTGTACTTAGTGACGATGCGGTGACGAGAGAGGCAGAGAGCGAGCAAGATAGTGAGAGTGGAGGGGGAAAGTCGCTGGCATACCCGGGCTCCGGCTTTCCCCCTCCACTCTCACTATCTTGCTCGCTCTCTGCCTCTCTCGTCACCGCATCGTCACTACGTACAACTTCAAACATTTT
>NW_017299990.1:11286-20707 GCF_001594075.2 Trachymyrmex cornetzi
TTTGGTATACCTTTGACTTCGTCGCAAGTGTAATTCAACTTGCGATGAATAGGTAAATCGAAGTCGTGTAGCTAGGAGAGCGATTATAGATTCGTTAACTAATTAGTGCCCCCGCGAGTGTAACTCAACTCGTGGCGGCTATAATGAATGAACCTATAGAGGCAAGGATTCTCGCACTCGATTTCGAGGGATCGCGAGTTGGATAGGTATCGTTGATGAGAGTTTAACACTGACTCTAACTTAATAATGCTAGTTTATTACTCAAAGGTTGAACAATTTATAAACGTTAGGTATAAAGATTACATTAGCTTAAAGTTAACGCACTTATGAATTACTATAATTCGATAATATAATTGCAAGCGTGTGTTGCGAATTAGTAATGAGGTGTAACTCGAAATTGAATATGCAACGTATGTTGCGAATTAGTAAGTTTCACTTGAGGTAGTGGATACTTGGAATTTGTCGATTCGTGCGCGAGGTTTAGAACCTGAGTCAGAATAACGTGTGCGTGACTCGACTTCTTACGAAGCTCGGACTTCACACGTTCTCTGGCTTTGACTACTGAATTCTGACTGACTTTACTCGCGGATCCGCAAGTGAGTCTCGCTTCGCCTTCCCTTTCTCCACGCAGGTTGTTGGTGGGGAAGGAGCTATATGCAAGGCGGGATTTAAGGGAATTAACTTGGGTAAGGTTAGACATGGTAATTGTCATGTCGGTAAATGGCTCGTTGGTAATTAGCAGGTATGGTAACTTGTGTATGTAGGTAAGTTGTACGTTGGTCGAGGGATGGTATGTTACCGACGGTGAGGTAGGTAAATGAAGTAAAGTGTTGGTAATAGATATAGTATACGTATAAGTATAATGTATGTATGGATATAGTTTGTGTATGAGTATAGTGTATGTAACCAGGGAGGTATTGGTATAGGATGCGTAGATCATTGGTCACAGTTAGTGAATACAATTCTTTGGTTATAGAAATACGTATATATATAATATTTGTAATCATAGCATATGGTATAGGAAGCGTGCATAATGCAATTACATGATTAACGCGAAATCTTATAGTTAGCGATTACAATCCTTATGGGAATACATGCGTAAATGTTGGTTAACATCTAAGTAAAAGGATATATCTACGTAAAGCGTGATACGCGGAGCGTCACGATGCTTAAATTTATGTGTTACAATAGTATGGAATGTAATATATAAATGAAAGAAATAAAGTACTTAACATTTAATCAAGGGTCTTTATTAGGGTATAACACCCCCCCCCCCTTATATGAAGAATGTTGACTATAGTCAGCATTCTTCTGGTTTGCGGCGTTGTGTTTCACTTAGTGTCTCTGTGTTATTGTCTAAGTATTTTCTCAAACTTGCATAATTATAGACTTTGCACTGGTTCGGCTCATTACTCACTGGGTTATCTTTAAGGTGGAAGTGGCGGGGTTGCTGTGTTTCTGGCGTTGAACGGGTTTCGATGGGGACCTCGGACGTTGCGTTGTGCTGCTGGGCTTCGTTTCGGGCGTTATTTCTTCCGAGATGTAGCAGAAGGTTTGTGACTGAGCTCCATATGGCTCCGATGAGGTGTAGACTCCATCCATATACCGTATGAAGCGCGTAACCATGGATGAGCGTGTCGACTATTAATTTCGTAATACGTATGATGATGAATATTGCCAATACGCCTGCACTGGCCGAACCGAACGTAACGAAACCTCTCCAGGCTTTCTTGCTTGCTGATTCCGCAATTTTATTAACTGAGTCTTCGTCCAATAGGTTTAGAAGTGAAATGCTCCCGGCGGGAATTGATTCTCCCATGGCTCTTCTCGCGATGGTGTTTAACATTGCTGGCTTTTCGACAGGGAACATTATGTGAGATGTCAGGCGATCCAAGTCTTCAGAGCTGTAGATACCGCTAGTTGCTAGAGATGATGAACTGACATAATGCCAGCTCGGATGAGTTAGTGGTTGTATCACGGCTGGTGCCATTGTTTCTAGTGGTTTCGGGGTGATTCGAAACCAAGCCCCGTGGAGTTGGTACATTAAAGGAAGTAGTTCGTTGCAGTCTCGTATTGTGCCAGTTTTACTCAGTATTCTTGATCGTGGCTGTAAGAACAGAGATGCGTTCCCATGTGTGACTGGTAGTTCGTCGTAGCACTGCTCCACGTGGCGTAATGCACATTCGACTGGTATGCATCTTACTAGGTGTATTACTTCTCCGGAAATTACTGCTGTATATCCGGGCTCCTTCATTATTCGGTATGCTGTCTCATCCGGCGCGATGCTTGCTAGTGTTAGCGCGTTGTGCAATACTTGTTTTTCCAGCGCGCATTTTTGCTCCATTATATCCCTGTAGAGTCGAGTTAACTGTGTTTTCAAGTGTCTCTCGACGTAGATAAATTTGCTGTTGACGTACAGGAATATGTCGAGATTATCTACGGCTATTTTTGATCGTGTTTTAAAGACTTTGTTCTTATCCGTTTCCAGTATGAACAGTTTTGGGTGTTCAGTTTGAAGGAGTGTATATCCGCACACGTTTGATTCCATCGTCTTCGTCAGAGCAAAGGTAATTTCTTTTGTAGTCACCGTATAAACAACGGGGGAGTTTTGGTGTGGTTTCGGCGAAAGTTTTATCGCCATTCCCTCGTATAGGATGTCGTAATTCTCGAAGTGGCAATTGTTTGGTGGGATTGGCTCCCAATATGTCTCTGCACCGTCCGAGTCGAGGCAGTAACGGCTTGTTACCTTACAGTGAGCTCCCGTGGGCATTATGATATGTCCATGAGCCCTTTTCACTGATAATTCTAATTGTCGTAGAGTGATCTTTACCGTGGCTTGGACGACCGCATTCTCCCAATTTCCGTATCCGTCGGTGTATTGTGCACCGGCGCACTTTCCGTCTTGAGTTGTCGAACCAGCAAGGGTCGCGCTTCGGTAGTTTGTGGGGTTGACCTTGATCAGATCTAGTATTGCGGTCGCTAGGGTTATCGTTCCTGTTTCATGCAATCTTCTGCAACCAGCTTCTCCTATCTCTTGAATATATTCTCTCCTCCCATTATGTACGGTGGATATGTGCGAATGCATGCCGCAATAGAATATAGTGCGGTCAATTTCTATCTTGCATTGAACTGCCGGTGTGCTGTCGTAATCCGATAACTGCATTAATTGGACGTATGTGTCTTCTCTTGTTGGTTCCAGATCTTCGCTGTGGCAGTCCCCCACGTCCAGTAGTGATAGCGTTGATATATTAAGACCTTTTCCTCCACAGTCATAACCGATTATGGCTGTTACCAGCGGAAGGGTTGTAATGAGCGCGAACAGTTGCATGCTGCTGGGGATCGAGACCTTCGACTGTCCGAACTTCTGACAACTCTTCTCTTTATCCCCTCTTCTTGGCGAATGGGTGGGGGATAGCTTCAACTTATCGCTATGGACTACTCTATGTTTCTTAGAATCTATTCGCAACTTCACATTGTTATTGTTTAATATTTCTACTATAGTATATGGGCCTGTGTATTGGCTGCTTAATTTATTTGTCGGTTCTTTCAGTAGGAAAACGTGATCGCCGATCCTAAAACTACGCGGGTTTATTTTCCTGTCGTAATATTGTTTCGATTTGTTCTTAGAATTATTTAGTCGCTTTCGTGCTATCTCTTGTGAATCTCTTATTTTGTTGAACAGGTCTTCCAAATAATTCGAGTAGCTTTCGTTAGTTATATCCCGAGGGGCTGGGTCTTTCGAGGGTGTTCTAGCTAGTTTACCGAAAAGTAGTTCGTACGGTGTATTTAATGTGCCTTCGTGCACGCTTGTATTATACGAGAAACAAGCTAATGCCAGATGTTCATCCCATTCATTTTTGTTTTTGATCGTTAATTTCAGGTATTCCCACAGTACGTGGTGGGATCTTTCGACCGAGCCATTTGCTTGCGGCCTGTACGCCGTTGTACGCTTTAACCTTAAATTTCCGGGCGATTGCTTTCATCAGGCTGTTAATAAAATAAGTACCTTGATCGGTCAATAATGCCTTGGGGGCACCATAAATACAGATAAGACTATTGACGAAAGCATCCGCTACATCCAGTGCGCTTGCGTTTTTTAGTGGTATTGCCAAGGAATATTTCGTAAGGAGGTCCTGTATGGTTAGGATATACGAATTATTATTGTGCGTTTTGGGGAGAGGCCCCATGATATCCATAGATATCTTATCGAAAGCGGTGTCTGGTGTGTCCGTTAAGATCATGGGTTGTCTAGTTTTCCTCCTTACTAATTTATTTAATTGGCAATCCCTACAATGCTTGATGAAATTATCGATGTCGGCCTTCATTCCCGGCCAGTAATATTTTTCACGGATCCGTCTGTGTGTTTTAGTTATGCCTTTGTGTCCGCCGTAGGCTGACAAATGGTTTTCTTGTATGACGTCACGAATTTTATCTGTCGGTGATACTCGCGTTTCGTTCTCGCATATTGTCACGGTGATATTTACGTTTCGTAGTGTGTCGCTTATCTTTCTTCGCACGTACTCCCATGGCACGTGGTCGACCTTACTTTTACTTATCGCAATGCGTGTAAGTTTCAATTCTTTTATAACGTCAAGAAGTGAGTGTATAGATTCAGAGATCGTTTCTTTCTCGATTTTTTCGGAAACTTTATTCTTTACTGTTAATGTAATTAGATTTTTGTTCTTATACGCGTGAGGTCTTGCACCGACCATCGTAGTATCGTTGATATCTTTTAGAAGTCCTTTTTCGGTAAGAATTCGCGCACCGTCGTCGCACGGTTCTCCTTTCGTTGTTACGAATATTACTAGATTGTTTCCTTTCTGCGCGAGTATCGTATCGCGGGTTGATATAAATTGTACGTGAGTGTCGGGGTAATGGTCATAAGGCGTGTTTGTTGCTTCAAATATTACATCGTCGTCGCTGTCGCTGCTATATTCTAGAGAAAAGCCATAGCTCTCGAGTGAGCCGTCGCTATCGGTTTCGGATAAATTATTGTTTCCGCTGGTCCCTACCGTCTTTGAATAGTTATCGTCTGTTCCGTCGTTCTCGTCGGATGGGCTAAGGTTGACGTTGGCGTCGGGTGGTATATACAATTTAGACGCGCTGTTGGTGGTTCTTGCCATTGAATTTTCGAGTTGAGTTATCTTGCGTCCGAGGTGGTCGGTGGTTCTTTTGTTTAGTCTGTCACTGGCGTCGGGGTTCTCGTTATCGTTTATTTCGTCGGGGTCTGTATCTGAGTCTGGCAGCGGTTTCGGTTTTCTGTTCGAGACAAGGGCTCTTTTGTCTTTTTGTTTTGGCCTTACCTCGTAAATTAGTGAGCTGTCGTCCGATGATTGCTCTTCCTCGGAGTCTGAATTTATTATTTGTAACGGATACATATCTATCGGATTCCTAGATAAAGCATCTGCATTACAATTCTGCTTGCCTGCTTTGTATACAATTTTGTAATCATATTCGGCGAGTTTAAGCCGCCAACGTACTAGACGGGATGTAGAGTCCTTTACTGAATGTAGCCACTCGAGTGGCTTATGGTCTGTGACAATAGTAAAGATATTACCATAGAGGTACGGTCTGAAGTGATTTACGCAGTATAGTATTGCTAGGGACTCCTTCTCTATTGTGGCGTAGTTTTGTTCGGCACTATTCAATAATCTCGATGCATATGCAATAGGTTTATCTTTATTTATTTCACCTTGGCTCAGAATGCCGCCTATTGCGTATCCTGAAGCGTCGGTTGTGAGTATAAAGGGTTTCGTAAAATCTGGGTGTTGTAGCAGGGGTTCTCTGCACAATTGGTCGCGTAATTCTATAAAGGCACTCTCCTGATGTTCTCCCCATACAAACGGTTCGTCTTTCTTTAAAAGGGTTGTGAGAGGTTTTGTCGTTTTAGAAAAATTACGAATGAATCGTCTATAGTAGCCTGCTAGGCCGAGAAATTGTTTAACATTTTTATGATTTTTAGGTCGCGGGAATTTCTCGACTGCCTCTAGTTTTTTTGGGTCTGGTTTTACGCCCGATTCCGATATTACGTGGCCTAAATAGGTTACTTCGCGTCTTAGGAACTCACATTTGTCTGGTTGCAAACGGAGGTTGGCGTCACGTAACCGTTCAGCTAATTTATGGAATTTTTGCGCGTGTTCCGTGAGGCTACTTGCATAGATTACTATGTCATCGAGGTATACAAAAAGTTCGACTCCTTGGAGTTCGCTAAGAATTCTATCCATTAGTCGCTGGAAGGTTGTTGGCGCGTTTTTCAATCCGAAGGGCATTCTCTTAAATTCGTAATGCCCGAATGGAGTGGAAAAGGCTGTTTTCTGGGCGTCGTCTCCAGCCATTGGTATCTGGTGGAAGCCAGATGCTAAATCGAAAACGCAGAAGTATTTAGCGCTACCTAACTGGTCAAGGATATCGGTTATGTTGGGTAACGGGTAGGCGTCTCCCAATGTTTTCTCGTTGAGCGCCCTGACATCGACGACTAGTCGCCATCGTTTTTTACCTTTTGAGTCTGCCTTTTGGGCACCACCCAAAGGGGTGAGTTATAGGGTGATGTCGACTCTTTAATCACTTCTTTTTGTAACATGTCTCCTACCTGTTTATTTATCTCATCCCGGTGTATCGGGGGGTATCGGTATTGCTTGGTGTTAACCGGTTTATCGTCTGACGTAATTATCTTATGCTCGATTACATTCGTATGTGTTAAATACTCGTCGGATAGCTGGAATAAATCGTTATGTTTGCCTATAAGATTTTTTACATGTTCAAACTCTTCTTTATTCATATGCTCCCATCGGAGCAATTTGCTTATTTTATTCTCCCGGTCTTTTTTGTTCAACGTTGTTACAGTATTAACGCTCGCTCCGTCATCGTTTCTATTATCGTTTTCGTGCTTTAGACGGATGTTGGAAATTTCTTCTAACTCGTGCAAATCTACATGAGGAACTGCAATTTCTTTCTCCGACTCGGTGGTATTTATGATTTGCAAATACGCTTTACCATTGCGGTTCGTTACTACCGCATCGCCCAGATATACGCCCGCTGGCACGCTAAGTGGCGTACGTATCCGGTATGCAACGTGTTTTTGACCCTAAGGTAAAAGGTAACACGCGTCCGCGCGGGTACAGTGATCGTCTCACCTTGTATGAGCGTGTACTCGTTCCCTCTCCAATCGAGAGTGTTATCTACGAGATTTATTCTAGAGTTACCGCTCAAGAAGTCGCTTCCTAGGATGCCTTCTTGGGCGATGGGGAAGTCGTTTGCTACGACATGGAGTACTACGGGATAGCCGTGTATACGGATTTCAACGGACCCTAAGGTCTCGACGCGTCCGCTCGTTATTCCGCTAAGGAGGAGCGGATCGTCGCGATTTATCTGCGAACTAGGGATTAAGGCTCTTTGTTTTATAACATTGGGGGCCGCCCCCGTATCAATCATAAAGTTAGTTTTCTTCATCAGTCCTTCGATTTCGATCGCGATGGATGGCGCGTGCGGGAATATAGCGGAGTTTAATGTAGTAAGTCGTCGCGTTTGTCTAACTTCGTCTCTCCCGTTGCTTCTATCGGATTGACGGGACGTGATTGTTTCTGGCTGACCGTCGGGGCTACGTCCGATCGTCCCGGCGGGCCGCGCGAGTTTCCCTGTTCCTGTGACCTTGCGTTGTTGAATTGCCGCTTGCGACATTCGTCGATTGTATGACCCGGCGTCTTACAATATCAACAGGTTATTTCGGAGGCGCGGTTCTCGCGGTTTTGGGGGCGCCAATGATCCTCGCGAGGGCGTGGGGGAGTTTCTGTCTGTCTAGATGCGCGGGGCTCATAACGTGAATTGTCAGATTCGCGGTAGCGATGTCGTGGCGCGTACTCTCTCGCTTCTGGTGCACGGTTTTCATAGCGCGGGGGGCGCCAGGCGTCTTCGCGGTTTCTTGAAGTCGCCTAGTCTCGTAGGGCGGCCTGCCGTGGGGGTGGATATCGATTGTAATCTCGGGATTCCGATCTACGTGGTGTAGAATGCGCTAAAGGCCTGCCGAATGCTATAGCGGGTCGCGGCTCGCGCTCGTGTTCGTATTTAGGGCGCGTGTCGCGAATCTTAATTAAACCTCGCTGCCTATCGAGCTCTTCTCGTTTTGCTATTACTTTCGCGGCGGCGAACGCTTCGACGTGATTATGTCGTTTCTCTGGCTCCATTTGGAGTCGATATTCGATATGAAGGCCGTCGCAGAATGATCTTGCGGTCAGCCCGTCTACTTCTGTCACGAACCGCGGGTCTAAGTAACGCTTTTCCTGTCGCTCCGCGTCCAGAATTGCTGTACGCAGATCTTTTACACGACTTATGTAGTCTAGTATATGTTCTGTAGGATGCATGTAAATTGTGCTCAGTTCACCTCGGTATTGGTCGATAGTTTTGGGTGACCCGAAAGCGCCTGTTAATAGGTAATTAGTTCTGATACGGTGTCGCAGGGCTCGTCTTCGACGGCGTAATATGCTCGATTCCCTAGTTTATTAATCAGTAGCTTCGTTAGATTGTGCTCCGCTGCCGAGGGAATTATTTCTCGCGCACGGCGGCACGCTCGCGTGAATCTGGCCAACGGGATTATTATAGCCGTCGTAATAGGGCACCGATTCTGTGGCTTCGCGGAATGAGACCTTTATATTATTAGTAGAGTCGTTGCCGTTACTCGTGTTTAGCGGATACGGTCCTCGGTCATAAGTCCGTGGCAAAGGTAGGTGTAATTCGCGCTGCAATTATGCTGCGCTATCGTACTTTGAGGGGTCCTTGTCTTGCCATCTCTTCGCGAGCTCCTGTTGTCTAACCGATAACTCGTTTTCCCGATCTGCGGCGGTACGGTTGAAATTGTCGCGTTCGCTTTGCAGTTGTAGTTTAGCTGATTCTATTTGTTCTAATTGTTGACGCAGTGAATTTTCCTGAGCCCTTAATCGAGTTTCTTTGTCTCGAACTGTTTGTTCTATCCTACCGAGCTCGTATTCGCGGGTATCGAGGGTGCTATCGCGTCCTTCATCTGACTCAACGCCTACGTCACTGACTTCCTTCGTCTTACGCCTGGTTCCCGTCATTTTTAAGAATTTATTCCTTGTAAAACTCTAATTTACGCGAAATTTGAGGGTATCCCGTCGCTGTCACCAATTTTGTTGTGTCCCGGCGGTCTTCTCCCTGCGAGCGGTTTCAGGGCACGCGACTGCTGAGATAAGAGAGGTGGGCTATACCGTAAGGCTTATGACCGGCGGAATAAAAATTTTATTCCAGGGTTATGCGTCTCTCCCTGGCGCTGGAGATAGCGATTATTGTTGGTTCCGTGCTATTGTACGGGTCGTCCCTGGACTGTTCCAGGTAAGCAGTGAAGTCTCTAATTGTAAACTGGCAAATGCTACAGGCGTTTACGGTCCGCGACGACAGGAATTCAGCACCA
>NW_017299990.1:23510-24130 GCF_001594075.2 Trachymyrmex cornetzi
AATTGTAATGTTAATGGTTGTCAACAATATATTTCTTCTTACGCAAACAACTTCAATTGAAATTATCATGTGACATGACGTGAAGGTTCACATTGTAATGATAACATTCGCCTAATATTTACTACAAAATATATAGCCAGTGTATGACATCCAAAACGAGACGTTATAATAATAAATCGAATGTTATAGCAATATGAAATGATAAGAATATAGATACAATCAACCCCGGTTATCTCTGTACTTCTAGAGACGAATTAATATGCGTTATTAAATAAAATATAGTCTTAAAAATAAAATAACCTACTTAAAAATGATGCAACAAGAAAATTTAGTCTTTATAAATAAATTAACACGTCTAAACGTTTCGACCTCACACGAGGTATTATTCAATAGTATTACCAAGTTAGATGTAACAATTTAATGTTTTGGAATAATAAGAAGTCATTGTTGACAACCATTAAATATTATAGTCTAACAAAATATGGTTTTGGCTCATCTCTCCTAGTTTTGATTTTTAGATTCAATTTTATTAACTGAGCTGCTCATACGAGAACTAAATAATCGAATAATATTTTAATATAATATTTTAGTGTACATACCTTCGTACGGATGCTTTCTTC
>NW_017299990.1:24837-26103 GCF_001594075.2 Trachymyrmex cornetzi
GGCTTGTTCCTGCCGAATGCCGAGCTCATTGAGTAGTCTTCGTGTCCATACAACTTCCTTGGTTGCTTCACACATGGCTACATATTCCGCGTCTGTCGTTGAAGTAGCCACCACGCTTTGTTTTCTGCTTGACCACACGATTGGACCATTGTTGAGCATTAATACAATGCCGCTGACACTTTTCCGTGTGTTTGGACATGAGGCATAGTCGCTATCTGAAAAAGCTATTAACTGATTATTATTATTACAATCACCACTAAATGCGATACCTATGTCGAGTGATCCTTTCAGATATTTAAGTATTCTTTTGGCTGCCAACCAATGACTGTTAGATGGTCTTTCCAGGAACTGGCTCAAAGTATTGACTGCGTAACTAATATCCGGTCTCGTAGACACTGCTAGTGCATGAGTGATCCAATGATCTGTCTGTATGGTACTTTTGCAATTGGTCCAGGTTGTCCGTTGTTATCTATATTGGTTGTCAGAGATACTCCTGGCTCCATTGGTGTGCTTGTTGTATTGCAGTTTGTCATTCCAAATTTGTTGAGTACCGCTTTTATGTATTTCTTCTGTGATAAGAAAATCCTTTTTAATTTTCTGTTTCGAATAATTTCGATGCCTAGATAGTATTCTGCTATTGAGCTGGTTATTTCGAATTCTTTGTTCATTGCATCCAGTAGTCTTTTGATTTCAGTTTCAGATCGTCCCATAATCAGTCCGTCATCCACCCAGAGCGTTACATAGATGTTTCCAGTTTCATTTGCGTACACGCAAGGGTCAGCTGTCGTAGGCTTGAATCCTTGTTTCTTCATGAAGGTATCGAATCTTGAGTGCCATGCTCGTGAAGCTTGTGGAAGGCCGTACAATGCTTTATTCAATCTGCATACTCGACCGGAGCCATCATCAAAACCGATTGGTTGTTCCATGAAGATTGATTCTTCCAATTTTCCGTTCAGAAAGGCAGACTTAACGTCCATCTGATACAACTCAAAATCTTTGACGGTTGCTATTGAAAGTAAAGTTCTAATGGATTCCAATCGACTTACTGGGGAGTATGTTTCATCGAAATCTATTCCTTCTCGAAGAGAATATCCTTTAATGACCAGTCGAGCCTTGTACTTTTCCAGTGATCCATCTGGTTTAGTTTTTACTCGAAATACCCATTTATTCTTGATAAGATTACAATCAGGTGGAGATTCAACCAGAGAATACGTGTCATTTTTCTTTAGGGATTCTATTTCTTGAATCATGGCTTGCTCCCACTGC
>NW_017299991.1:0-604 GCF_001594075.2 Trachymyrmex cornetzi
CAAATAACCAACAAAAAAATATTGTAATAACGTTAATAACAAAAAAAAACAAAACAAAAAAAATACAAAAAAAAAGAAAGAAAAAAACAATAAAAGCAAAAACAAAACAAAAAGATCTTAAAAGATACAAAAACAAAACAAAAAAATAATAATGACAAATAAATAAACATTTACGTTAAATTATCCTAATTATAATACTACACGAATTAATCAAATAATTAACGTTAAAAAGTGGAAAAGTGGACCCTAGAACCACTTTCTTCTCCGTAGAAATAACAAAAAGGCAAAACATATTGTAACGTCCAGAAGTCTATCTCTGTACAAACAAGCGCCAAATTATCAATTTATGTTACCATTTTACACTAATCTTTATATTTTTTATTATTATCATCGCTACAAATAACTAGATCCATTACTATTATTATTCTATTATTATTTACCAATCTTTATATTATATTTTTCTTCTACCACTACCGCCATCGCTGCGAGTAACTAGCTACTATTATTTTATTTTTATTTTTTTTCCATACATAAATGTACAAGTCGACAAGCTCCTAGTCGCGACGCTTCTTACAAAACCGACGCTCCAACGTAAGGGGGGGGG
>NW_017299991.1:2488-3532 GCF_001594075.2 Trachymyrmex cornetzi
AGTAAGAAATTGACCAATCACAGTCGAATATGAGAAGAATAATCGACTGTGATTGGTCAATTTCTTACTCTTACTTCTTACTCCGTGTATTGTAGACGGGCCTTAAGACCAAGAGCAGCGACACTACCGTGTTACATTACGCGAACCGGCGATTTGCGGAGTAATTTTTTACTTAACTTTTATTATTTCAGGTATATTTATGTTGTACTTATTGAAAATCGTGATTTTATGATTTTATGTTATTTATATCATTAAATTTATAATGTCGTATTTAAATTTCGCGGTTGCATTTGGACCCAAATATGATTGGTTGTTCTATTATGCCACCGCCATTATGCGCAATGTTACACCTTGGGTGCGTTCCACTTAACGCCCGCGACGCTCGTGGAATCATTTTATCCTTGTTGTTTATCAAATATTAAACAAGGACAAACAATGCTTGTGAGCGTTGCGAGCGTTAAGTGGAACGCAGCCCTTGTCTTATTACATCATGTGCGATCCGAGTGTGGTTTTACTTGCCTTGATTCAGATCCAGTGCTCCTAGTAACTTAAATCTCTCACTACCTCGAATCAATAGGTCTGTTCGCGTTACATGAAATCTTTAAATATTTTTTACACTTAAAATAAGATAGATATATATTTGGCTTTGAAAAGAAAGAAAGCGAAGATGCCGAGTGCAAAAAGTGCGAGCAACGCGAACAGACCTAATGCTAATCAATGCACTGCTCTGAATCAGTGCTAACCAATTCGATTGGCTTCACTTCATAGCAAAGAGCGGCTACAAAAATGGTATTGTTTGCGAATTCGATTACGAAACGGTAAGTTATATTAAAAAATTACGTGTATTTTTATTTTTATCTAAATACCGATATATCTTACATGAAATTGTTAATTGTTAATTGTTAATTGTTTAAAAATTTCTAAATTTTCATATAATAATTGTAATCTATTAAATGTTTCTCTCTTTAGACGAAGGTATCGCTAAAACTACAATAAATATATTAATTAGGTTATAATATATAGTTTTAATTATACAAATATCAC
>NW_017299991.1:3828-4309 GCF_001594075.2 Trachymyrmex cornetzi
GTCAAAGGCCCTCAGTGCATTCGAGTGCGTCCTATGACAGTGAAACTAGCTCAATCGAACATAAAGGCCCGTATTCAGAACGCGCTTTTATCGATAAAAGCGCACTTTTATCTCTGAAATTCTATAATATTCGTGACGTAAAGTATAGTATGTTAGCGTGCTAACATCGTTGTAAGCGCGTTCTGAATACGGGCCAAAGAGTTCACTACATTGTGGCAGAGTTACCCAATCGAACCCATTTGTATTGACACTAATAGCGTATTCGATTACTGACTCGACCCGACTCCGAGTCAACAGTCTGTTCTTTTTAGCTGCATTTCTTACACGTAATTTAGCTCTTCTTTTGCAGCTAAACAGAACTATTGACTCGGAGTCGGGTCGAGTCATGGTATAAGGATAAGGGTATGCTCACGCGCATGCGACCAATCAAAATTGTCGAAGTGTGACGTCACACAACAAGCGGTAAATTTAAAACTGCTGT
>NW_017299991.1:4887-8320 GCF_001594075.2 Trachymyrmex cornetzi
TACCCTTATCCTTATACCATGGGGTCGAGTCAGTAAATCGAATACGCTATAATCTAGTGCAGTTATGAATCGAACACAAGTGGCAGATGCATTAATAGAGGATAACCTCAATCGAACACGCTAAAACTGAGAGAAGGCGCACTCAATGCACACTAGTGCGCACTAATGTATCCAATCGAATTTGCCATTAGAGATACCTCGATTACCGCACATTGACGCGTTGTATTAAAAATAAAGTAACGTTAATAAATAAAGTGTCATCAATAATTATTAATGGCTTCAATCGTCAAATATCGAGAATATCTAGTAGAGTGTGCAAATATTAAAATGTTCAATATGTGTACTATGTCCGGCGTAAGCAAATGCTTGCAGTATTAAGGCCCGTCTACAATACACGGAGTAAGAAGTAAGAGTAAGAAATTGACCAATCACAGTCGAATGTGAGAAGAATAATCGACTGTGATTGGTCAATTTCTTACTCTTACTTCTTACTCCGTGTATTGTAGACGGGCCTTTTAGTCATTCTTTTAATGAAAAAGAGGCAGAAAAAGAAGAGCCAAAAGAAACGTTTATGAGTTAGTCTTTTAATCCAAAAACGAAAAAGACATGGTTTTTATTATGCGTTACTCCAACTCTGAGACTGGAAAATTTGCGATTTCAAAACTATTTTCACATGTTAGCTATGCAACTTGAGACTTTATTAGAAATTGTAGGGCCGCATTTGCAGAGGCTGTATGTTGTACGCGAGCCTATAAGTTCAGCGGAACGTCTAATTTTAACTTTGAGGTAATATGTTTATAAATCTTGTATATGTAATTATGAAAAATATATAATTAGCTAACGTTTCGAAGATAATGTGAAACAATGATATTTTGTGTTTACATTTTAGATATCTTGCATCAGGAGATTCAATGACCTCTATGAGTTTTTAATATTTAGTAGGTTTAACTACTGTAAGTGAAATCATTCGAGTTCAACATGTAAAATTATCTGGGATAAACTGTGTCCGCTAGTTCTTCCACCTATTATTGATGAACAGAAATGGGAAAGCATCGCTCAGGACTTTAATGATTTGTGGGATTTTCCACACTGTATTGGGGCAATTGATGGGAAACACGTTACAATGCAGGTATATCATATATTCATCTTTAATGCACTGCTGTAATGATCTATTCGAGTGTAGCCTTATTTTAATTAAATACTTTTATTTCAGTGTCCAAACAATGCAGGATCAAACTTTTATAATTATAAGAACAGTCACAGCATTGTTTTACTAGCCATTTGTGATGCGCATTACAATTTTCTGTTCGTGGATATTGGTGCGTATGGTCGACGCAGTGATGGAGGCGTATTTAAAGAGAGCACCTTTGGACAAAAATTTGAAACAAGCACAATAAAAGTTCCTAAAGAAGAATGTATTTATGCTGGAGGACCATTGCTGCCATATTGCCTTGTTGGAGATGAGGCGTTTCCACTTAAGCCATATTTGCTTCGGTCATATCCACGAGGAGGCAAAAAGACATTGAATGCAGATCAACATGTTTATAATTATCGATTAAGTCGTGCCAGAAGGATTATTGAAAACGTCTTCGGAATTCTGGCAAGTCAATGGAGGATCTACAGAAAGCCAATTATTGCTAGAGTAAACACAACCATGAGCATGATTAAAAGTACAATTTGCTTGCATAACTGGCTTCATAAAGACTCCAAAAACGATTTTTATGTAACATCCGACCTATTGGATAAAGAAACAATAGATGGTGTGCACATTCCAGGTTCATGGAAAACAATAATAGAAAATGGATGTGCTTTTACAGACGTGTTCAATTGTGGCACACATAATAGTACTCGAAAAGCCATCAGAATTAGAGAACTTTTCTGCCAATATTTCAACAATGAAGGTGCCGTACCATGGCAGTGGGACCAATAATTAAGTTATAAGTTATTATTACGTAAACACATTAATCTTTATACTAACATTATTGTTGATAACTACGTATTAATATTACTAATAACTTCGTACTAATTATTACTAATAACTTTTTGTTATAAAAACGATCATTTTATATGTTAAAAAACATTCTTCCAATATTCAAGAAAACATTCGTAAAATCTCTAAAAAACTTTTTATATTATTTCTTCATATTATAAAATATTTTATTATAAAATACATAAAAAAATAACATTATAATACATTTTCTTCATATCCTACTTATTGCTCTATTTAGCTTTATTTAGTTCTTTATATAACATTTTATGTATTTTTAACATTAGTTGTCTCCTGCGAAATCTTGGAAAGCGACGAAGTTGCGAGGAAATCATCATCCCGAAATGTTCTTCTTCGTTCGTTACTGGAATTGATGGCAAAGAAATTGTTGGCGGCGGCTCGTGTAATACCTCGCTTATTTGTGCCAAGATAGTATTATCTTGGTTTGAGTTTCTGTTGATCCTTTGCTTCTTGCTGTTCTCTGAAAATAATAGGTAAACATATTGATATACGTGTACACAAATTAAAATGATGAGCATAAAATGCAACATACTCCTAGGTATCATCGAGGTGATCCCGATTGATCACGGCTCGATTGGACACCACCAATCACATCGACCGGTGCTTAGGAGCTTTGTAGTCTCAAGTGCTGTGAGTGGCTCGTGTCCAATTGAGCCGTGTCCAACTGGGTGCCACCCGGTATCATCTTGTGCAGATTCTTCCTCTTTTTCCTCTTCGTCTTCGACATTCACATTGTTGTTACAGACTATAGCGTATTCGATACAGTTCTGAAATAACAGTAATAATTATTAATATGTTGCTTCTTAATTAAAAGTAGTTCAAATACTTTCGCAATGCTTTTAACATTTTTTGAAAATTAAAAAAATTGTTTTCTTGTACTCACTCTCTTTTTAATAATGTGTCACGCAAAAAGTTTAATGATTCGTAGAAACGCCATTTATTCTTCTTCGACTGACTTGCCGCCCCACTTGGCAGCTTCTCCGCTGAAACAATCCGCATAAAACGGTCACGGAGATTTTCCATTTTCTTTTACACTCTTCACTAAAATATACTCCTAAATTAAAATCATGTTTTTTAAATTTTTATAATTCTTATAATTATAAATGCTATATATATTTACAATAATCTTGTATACTCGAGCTACGTCTGTGTACTACATAGGAAAACTGACAGCTTTGATTATACATAAATAGTATGAATGATGAAAGTTTAGAAGAAATGGCCTAGAAGAAGAAACCTGCGACATCAAGAGAATTATATAGAAATTTTCTTGTTATCACATGAGCCACTCATCTAGGCAATTTCTTCCAAATTTTCGCCAGTATTCATGTAGCTCGTTTGAAAACTGAATGTCTTGGTTATGTATACCTTTTGTTGGTTCACTGACTTCTTGCCACAGCTTATCCATTGTTCTTCTGTCTCGCC
>NW_017299991.1:11776-17485 GCF_001594075.2 Trachymyrmex cornetzi
AGCCCATTCTTCTGCAGATGTTGGCATTCGAAGAAACTCATCTTTCAAAGTAGTAATCAAAGCTGTACATACTTTTTTTATTATTGTCGATATCGTGCTTTGACCTATTCTAAATTGTAAGCTAAGTGATTCTTGTGATTCTCCTGTAAATTAAAACAATTATTTCAAAAGATATATATAATATATATTATATATTGCACTTGCAAAAATCATACCAGTAGCCAGATGACGCAAAGTAACAGAAAGCCTCTCAGCAGAAGATATACTTTTTCTCAAATGTGTTGTCTTTTTTTGAATAAAAGGTGTAATTTTATCAACAAGTTTTTCAAAGGTATTGTTACGTCCGTCCGTCTGTTCGTCCTGTTGCGCCCGCTGCGCGAGATCGCACTCACGACCGCGACGCGCACTCCCGAGCCGCGGAAAGAAATGGACTCAAGGATTTATAAGAAATAACAAAGAAGGTCTTTATTAGTATCGACGATACAGTTCAAGAATAACGTAAAGAATATAATCGGAGAAACACGTCCGAACGCCTTGACTTCTCTCCAAATATCTTTTAAACAGCAGCGACTTGTTGCCTAGCAACCCGTTTCTTCCTTCACGGACGGCGAACTCCGGCGTATATCGGGCGACGATGCAATTTGGACATAACAGTATCAGTGTCCATGCGTAGGCAACTATAAATATGATATAAAGTATTATTGTTGTAAAATTAAGTTCATTGTATTTACTCTTTTAATTAATTAATCAATAAAAACTGTATCTTACCTTCGAAATCGGTTTGGATCTTCAAGTGACAATTCAAGAAATAGGTTACGATGCATACCACTATACTGCCTTCGTAAAAAATATAGCTTAGTCCAGACAGAACGTCTTAATTTACGTTTTTCCTGATTATCTACTATGAAAAGTAATAGACACGCATATGCAAGTCTACGTTGATGCTCTTGTACAATTATTTCAATAATTGTTGACATTCTTATAGGTTAGTATAGAAAGGCAGAAGACAATGAAGGTCAAACAATCACATCAGTATACCCAATCTGTAGTGTGATTGAACAATCCGCAACTGTTAACCGTAATGCCAACCGCAACGAAGCCCACAACCCGTAGTGTGATTAGGCCTTGACGTGAGTGCCTTTAACAAGGCCTGCCATTGTTGGGCCTAGAAAGTGCCTAGGAAGGAAAATCGCTCCTCGCGGCCCGCGCGCCGTGCGCTCGGTGGGCTGTGCTTTCGGCAATCGTAGGCCGGGCAGATGCGCGTATTCGGCTATCTTTAAACGTCAATATCTCGTTAACTATTGCGCAAACTAAAAAATGGTATAAGAATTTTCGATTCAGTTCGGTCCGTTCTACCTGCTCGTGACAGGCGTTCCGATAATTTTCAAACACCCTGTATATCTGATAAGTAAATATATATGATTAAATAATTGTGGTATTTTAGTATAAAGTCAGAATTACAACGATTTTGATAAGCATTGTGACGTGACATTTTGTCACTGTGCGGACCTGTCGACGGCGAACTCGCGCTTCTTATCGGCTCGAAGGGCGAGCGCGTATGCGAGTGCGCACGCGAGTGCGCGTGCAAGCGCACTTGCGAACATGCGTTAAAAATCGCGTCCTTTATTTTACTTGGCAGATTTTTTTCTTTATATTAGCATTTTTTTTGCGTAATGACCAAGCGTATCAGGAAGCGTAGGCGCGCCACGGATCACGCTCGGCAGCTGCTGTGAAATTGCATTGTATCATCGTGTCGTCTCGCCCGCCAACCCTTGGAAGGAAGACCGCAGACGGACAAGGCTGGAAGGAAGGCCGAAGAAGCTGAGGGAGAGGGATGCATACCCGGGAGCTCGGATTAGCAGGTTGTACCATTTTATATCATTGCTTGTAACCGCTGTCGCACACAAAAGGGACCATACTTTCACCATGCACCCCTTGTAGAGCACCGGAGGAGGCCAGAATTCCCGGCCACCCTTGAGGAGCCGGACGGACGCCCGTCGGGAGCCTAGAGCCCCGACGGGGAGAGAGGAGGAAATCCATCCCGATCTCCTCCTCCAGACCAGGAAGTGCAGGGGCCATGGGCAGAGGCGCCACGCTTGACAGGGACGTTTATGGCGTGCTCGTAGGAGCCAGGATTCAAGGCTGCGCGGGCCTGCATGGCACGCGCGGATACCGTGACACGCGGAAGCCAATCAGCGTGACTACCTCCCCCCGCAGGGGGGGGGAGCGCTAAGTAGCCTGCGAGAATCCGCCGGGCGCTCCCGGGCCTCACTCTTGCTGTGGACGAGCGAGCGGAAGATTGTAAAAGGAGTGCGAGAACGCTGTCGACGAGGACGAGCACGAGGACTCAGAGAGCTATCGAGGGATTGGCGAGAGGAGGACGAGAGGACGAAGGAGGCGACGAGGGTGAGACGAGCGTCGTCGTTTGTAAGGCTGCCGACCGGGATACGTCGCCGGGTGGATCGCACGTAAGCCAGCTCGCACCGTAACGATAGAATCGGCGCAATGGCTGCCGTGTAGAGCCGCGGAAATGCGAGCCACGTGCCATCCTCCCGAGCTTGGGAATTATTAGCTGTCGTATTTCAAGAGTTCGAGTAAGGGAAGTAATATTCGCTGCCGAGTGGAAGTAAATTAGAGTCGTGTGGAGAGAATTGAGGGCCGAGTCGCGCTCGTTCCTCTCGCAACAGGGGAGTCACTTCCGATTTCCGAGTAGAGTAGAATCGCGTGGAAACGCGCAGAGTAGTCACGTTGTCGAGTCTCGTCGTGTCGCGTAACGACGCTTATTGTAATTGCGTTATCGTTTAGTATCGCGTCGCGTAGGCACGTTTGTTACAATTGTGCTGTCGCCTCGGAACGCGGATTGTCGAGTTAACTTCCGGTTGTGGTGTTACCGAGTAGAGTCCGTTTCCGGGATTCACGCTGTCGAGTAGAGTCGTGTTGCATAGAGACGTCCGCTATAATCGCGTCGCACCATCGCCGTGGCGTCGGCCGCGGGCCAGCGTGACACGTCCGGGAGCCAGGTGGTACAGCGTGTACGGGTTCTTGCCGGTTGTCGAGGGGCGGGCGTTTGACACCGTCGGAAGATGCCGCGGGGAAGGTCGGAGCTCGTGCTGTAGCGTATGACCGGCGTCCGGCGCTAGGAGTAAGTTAGCGGCTCTCTGTGCGAGTACCGAGAGTACCGAGTAGCGCGGAGGAGCGAAGCTCCGGAAAGTGCTTGTAACTGCGTCACTAATGTAATTTATCATATTTACTTTATCACGTTCCTTCAAATATAATTGTTCTTATTATTACGCTCTCGCGTAGTTTATTCCTGTGGCCTATCTCTCTCGCCCTCCGACAAATTTCCCACACCTCTTGCGACCCGCCTCCTGCCGTCGCGAATCGTTTACGGGCAAAAGTGAGGAGATTTCGGAAAGAGTGGCACGCTCTCTCGTGCCTGGCGCCCAACTTAGTAATAAGAATTACAACTTTGGCCGAAAAACCGCCTGGCTGTCGCAAAATTCTGCTACCGAGGGAGAGAAGATACTTTTGCGTACTTTTGAGTACCAAGAACACGCGACGAAGTTGTGCCGTTGCTCGCGAGTACGGTTACAGCACACATGCTAACAAAAGATTACATTTATTATAAAGCCTAGTCGGACAATCCAACGTAGCACCTTATTGTTAAGCATAATAATAAAGAACTTAATTATATATATAGATATTCCAAAATAGGGTCTAGTGAGGCGTTCCATGAAAGGGCCTAGTGACACATGCCAAAATAGGACCTAATTAAGCTTGCCAGGATAGGGCCTACTTTAGCCAATATAGGGCCTGTCCAGTTAAGCGTGTCCAGATAGTACCCACTTAGACGTATCCAGATAGGGCCTAGTTAAACGTGTCTAGACAGGATCTAGTTAGGGGTGTCCAGACAGAACCTCGTTAGGCGTGTCCAGACAGGGCCAATAAGTTAGGCATATCCAGATAGGGCCTAGTTAGGCGTATCCAGATAGGGCCTAATCAAATTTACAAATCGGGCTCTGATTTGCACGAGCGTTACATCTCTGTACAGGGCCTAATCGGACTTGCCTGAATGGGGCCTAGACAGAAATGGAGAAAAACTATCTAGAGCCTGTATATGCCCCCTTTTAAAGTTCTACCTGGGAACTAATGTTAGACAGCGGACCAACGTTTGATTATCGCGAGTATTAAATAGATGAGGAAAGATGCCTTTGTCGCAGGTTTCCGGCAACCCGAAGGCCTTCCGCCAATCGCATCGGTATATAATTAATACTATCGATAAATTTTGTATGTCCCACTGTTAAAACGATAATTTTTTTGCCATTTAAAATCACTCGAGGTTCTAATTTACAGTCATTTTCGCACAATGTGTCCAACACAATGTGTTGGAGAATGAACTGTGGGTCGAAAGCTTTCGCGTTGTGCGCTATACAGATAATTCGAGTAAACTTTTTCGTGGGGCGTGTTACGAATTCGACAAATTCCTTTACGAGATCGTGACGAAAAACGAATTCGTGCGTTCCGCACCAACGACAAAATTACGATAAATTTAATATTTCCGCGCACGAATCACAAACTTGTTGAGCTACGCAGAGTGTTGGGACGTGAATTTTTATGTCGGTACCATTAAGCGAATTATCTTGTCACGTCTCAAAATCATAGAACACGAATGCAGTTCATCCCTTCTTATGTTCTTGTTCGTTCGCATCAGCGTTATTTTGTTTATTCTCTCTCGCGATTACGGAAAAATCTCCGTCGGATTCGTCAACGGAAGATCTACCTTCACGAGAGAGAGGTTGCATATAAGACAAATGGTTTATGGATTGTGGCGAACTGAAAATTTTGCAAAAGAAAACACCACATTCATGTTTTTTCATTGAATTTATTATACCACCGCAACCCTCATAAAATTTAATCACGCTGCAAACACTCCGTGCCGTTTTCCCGTCGTAGGATTTTATCGTGCGATGGTGTTCGAAACACACATTCCCGAAGAACGAACGTTTACATATTTCGCACCTGACGATATTTACATCCTGCAATTCTCAGGGCGGCATGTTGTTGCAACGCGGACACTTATTCGAACAGTCCTCTCTCCTCGCGGTAACCGGTATACCAAGTGTTTTTACATGAAAAATTGTTCTATTTTTAAATTAAATTTTTTTATTTTATACGGTTAATTCTTTAATTTCTTGTGGTAACACTCAAATTGAGCAAGGTAACGCAATTTTGTGATAATGTTTTGTATAATGTTTTGAAGGAGAATTAAATAACCACTACTTTAGTTGGAAGAGGAAATGTCTTTGAATGAATTGTGATATAGTAATTTCATTTAAGAGGAATTTAAACCATTTGGATTGGAATAGGAAGATTCTTCAATAAGTATATGTATACTTAGGTTTCATTGCATAAAAATTAAAGATGGTACCATTTCGATTAAGTAAATAATAAAGATAGTATTATTTGAGTTTTACTTTTCATTTTGTAAAATTTAACTTGGCGCCACAGTTGTTGATATCAAATCGTTCGTACAAATAATAAATACCATTAGATTAATATTTATTATTTATAAATTCAAGTAAAGAACGGGCAAAGAGCCAAAGTATAAAAAATTAACAACACATATATATATTAAAATAATAGAACATACATACAAATTTAGCCAACAAAATTAACAAACGTTTCGAACCCGATCGGGTCATTTTCAAT
>NW_017299991.1:19576-20449 GCF_001594075.2 Trachymyrmex cornetzi
TAATTAATGCTATCCAAATTTTTTTGAATAATGGTTATCCAATTCAATTCATTTTTTCAGCGATTAATAATAGAATTAAGTTTCATATTAATAATAAAAATTTAACCAATATTAACAAAGTTAAAGATAAGTTTTTTACAATTCCATATGTTAAGTCGATATCTGAGAATTTTTTACCACTCACTAATGTTTTTAATTGTAAATTAGCTTATACAATTCCTAACACTCTTAAAGGGCTAATAAAGAGAGGCAAAGATAAATTAGAACCATTAAAAAATCAGAACGTTGTGTATAAGATCTCTTGTGATGGGTGTGATGTTAGTTATGTTGGACAAACGAAGAGGCGTTTGCAAACGAGGGTACAGGAACACATCTCCGATATTAATAAGACGTCTAAATCTCCGTCGGTTATTTCTAATCATCGATTAGTAGAAAATCATGATTTTAGATGGGATGACGTGAAGGTTTTGGACATCGAACCATCGTATAACAAAAGATTGATTTCGGAGATGGTGCATATAAAGAGACAACGACATGGAATTAATAGACAAATTGATACCGAAACTTTGCCTGAAACATATCATAATGTAATACAATCGCTTTCTCCTTCTTAGAGACTTTTCATGTTCCCCTCCCTACGAACAGTTTCGGTGGTTGCCGTTTATCTCCGTGATCATTACGAGTTGAGCCTTTGTTGTGAATGCGTCGGCCGGTATTATATTTTCATATTCGTCCTGTGTGCTGGCATTGTTAACTCGCTCAAATATAAATTTAATAAAAGTCTAATGTAATTGAAGATGTTACTTAAAAGTCTAATGTAATTGAAGATGTTACTTAAAATTGTGAATCTACAGTCTGTAATTACTCACAGGT
>NW_017299991.1:20915-23476 GCF_001594075.2 Trachymyrmex cornetzi
TGACCCGATCGGGTTCGAAACGTTTGTTAATTTTGTTGGCTAAATTTGTATGTATGTTCTATTATTTTAATATATATATGTGTTGTTAATTTTTTATACTTTGGCTCTTTGCCCGTTCTTTACTTGAATTTATTTACGATCGTAGAGCCTTATTATTATTTATATTTATTATTTATTTAATTTGGTGTTCGAATTACATGGAATTTAACTTGGCGCCAAATGTTGATATCAAATCTTTCTTACGAATAATACTTAAAATAACAAGAATTGGATAAAAGGCATACAACTACGCAGGATATTAGTCGCGAATAAATATATATTTAATAATTAAAATTACATATAGACGTTTCGGTCTCAATTAGACCATCCTCAGTAATACAAACAACCTCAAAAGAGACCATAAATAATTATAAAAATACGCAAGAATCAAAAGTCCATAAATATATAAACTCGTCAACGCAAATTAAAAGTTCTTGGTGAAGAAAATTTTAATAAAAGCATCTTCAATCATTTCAAAGGCGCAGAATCGCAGCAAGTCATAATTGTAGTCAAAAAAGTAAAAAGTACATCAGTAAGTCGTAAAGCGTATCCGCGATGAAATTTATTGCGCACAGAATTTCCTGATTCTATTGTAAGTATAAATCAAAAGTTAAAATTAAAGACGAAAAAAATTAAATTTATAAAGTGTAAAATAAAATACCTGTGTTAACAATAGGTTGCTCAGCAAATACAAGAAGTGGAAAAATAATATGTACAATTTGACAATCAAGAACAAAATGATCAAGTCAGACCATGGCAGACCTCACTTATACCGAATTCCGTGTCGCTAGTGGAACATTTTAGATCAAGTTTTAAACGATGTGTTTAATAACGGTAAATAAATTTCTGGAAATTTCTTTGTATCATTTTGTTTGTTAATACCGTTAATTTGTTTTTTAATAAATATCATTTCAGAAGTCAGTCTTTTGTGGAAAAATGGTTCAATGTCAAGAACTTTAACGTTATCCCAGTCAAAATTATGATTAAACTGAACTTGGTGTTCTGCAACTACCGTGTGTGAATTACTAGATTTCGATAGACGAGTTTATATATTTATGGACTTTTGATTCTTGCGTATTTTTATAATTATTTATGTTCTCTTTTGAGGTTTTTTGTATTACTGAGGATGGTCTAATTGAGACCGAAACGTCTATATGTAATTTTAATTATTAAATATATATTTATTCGCGACTAATATCCTGCGTTCGTAGTTGTATGCCTTTTATCCAATTCTTGTTGTTTTAATATTGAACTACGTTTGACCTAAATTGTAATACTTAAAATTTTGATAAAATTTTGATGAATTTAGCTTGGTACCAATTTTATTGATATCAAATCTTTCATACGAATAATACATATCATTAGAGTTAAATAAATTAAGAAAAAAACTAAAGTTACTATTATATTTTTTCTTTGGGAGGATTAAAATGGTAAAATTTAACTTGGCGCCAGTTGTTGATATCAAATCTTTTATACAAATGATACATATCATTAGTTCTACTAAACAGCAAACGTGATTAGTCATCAGTTTCTCGGCCGATTAAGTAATTGGCGTTGGTGAAACTGGCCCAAATGGTGATTCTTTACGAGAAGCACCATTTGGACCAGTTTCACCAACGCTTAGCGCTTTTTTTACCTTTTTTTTAAAAAGGAAAGTTTGTATATCAATTTTACGGCCGATTAAGTAATTGGCGTTGGTGCAATTTACTTTACTGAATGTATAATTTTTCTTACTATAAGGTAATAGTCACTTGAAATGATGTACTATAATCATATTGTAATATACTTTTTATCTTAAATATCCGGTATTTTTTACTTTTAGGCAAATAAAATTTATCACAAATTCGGTAAAAATAGCCAGCATATTTTTGCTAGTCTTGGAAGGTATCCATCTCTAAATTATTTTTCTCCGTGATCATTTCTTTAATTCAAATATCATTTTTTTAAATCAAATAATTCTTATTTTATTTAAAAAAGTTATGTTCAAATCGAAGAAATGATGTTCATCATTTCTTTAACTTAAACATCATTTTTTTAAATCATATAAATCTTTTATTCGATTTAAAAGCATTACGTTCAAATCAAAGAAATTTTTTCTTTAACCGTATAGCAAAGTAACATTTATTTAAATCGAAGAAACCTTTCTGTAGGTGTAGGCTCGCGAGTCAAGATTTTTCTTTGACATTGAATCAGTCAATTTTTTCTTCAACAGAAATTAAACATTTCTTTGAATGGAAGAAATCTTTCTCTGGGTGCGCCGTTAGTATTCGTGTACCTACCGTTCATGGAAGTTCAGACACTCGCATAAATTTTATCGAGAGATCATGTAAAAAATTAAGATTTTACAAAACAGTAATTGTATTATTTTTTAAATATATTTTAGGTCACTTCTGTACACATACAACAATTGCAAAAGCTTTATAAATTAATTTTAATTTTGTAGGTCAAAAAGTATAGTCTTTACTTCGTAGAACATTGAGTATAATTAATAAATTTCAAAAATTCGCTCAGAGAACACAAAT
>NW_017299991.1:23541-27310 GCF_001594075.2 Trachymyrmex cornetzi
GACTAGCAAAAGCTTTACAAATTATTTTTAATTCAATATGACAATAGCGAATTTTTGAAATTTATCGATTGTGATATCAATGTTTTACGAAATAAAGGTAAACCATTTTGGCATATTAAATTAAAAATAACTTATAAGACTTTTGCAATTGGTAGTATGTGTACAAGTGATCTAAAATTATTTAAACAATAATACAATTGCTGTTTTATAATGTCTTAATTTTTTACATGATTATTCGATGAAATTTATACGGGTGTTCGAACTTCCAGCGATAGTGTGCGTGCAGAAAAATATCATTCGAGTGCTAAGAGAGGACGCAATTTTTATTCTTCTTTAGAGTAACGATTATCTTTATAAAGAATTTTTTTAATAATATAATTTTAAAATACACTTATTATTTACTGGAAACGAATAATATTTATGTAACATTTTTCTGTATGTACATGTGCACGCTTTAGAACGAACTAAACTGAGTTTTCAAAGAGTTCTCGATCATTTCCCAATTTTCGCGATAATCGAGATATTATTTCTAAAGCGCCGAATATCCGCCATCGAAAGCGAGGCGCGCGGGGAGTGGGAACTGCCACTAAACGTCGTGACTGGAACAGCACGCCTAGCAGGCCATCCCCACTCCCAGCGGCCCACGTGCCGTGCGATCGGTGGGGACGGTAGGTTGTATATTCGGCAGCAGTAGGCCGGCTTGCCGGACGCGCTTATTCGACTATCTTTAAACGTTAATATCTCGTTAACTATTGCGCAACCTACAAAATGGTATAAGAATTTTCGATTCAATTCGGTCCGTTCTACCTTCTCGTGATCGATTATTCGGTAATTTTCAAACACCCTTATATATACAGGGTGTCCCTGTAACTCTGTTACAAGGCAATATCTCCGTTACCGTTAATGATACGCGAAAATGCCCGAGGAAGAAATTGTTTGGTTCGAAGGGACACACATTATGGTGAGATTTATTTCTTTCTCAAGGTCATATTTTTAGAGCCTTCAAGGTCATCGATACTTTTTTAAATAGGACTACATATTTTTTTCATTATAGCATGATAGCTGAGGTCAAGACGAATCCAATGGCCTATAATATCATGACCTTCACGTGACCTTGAGAGTGAAAAATTCAGAAATTTTGAGGAATGGGTGCGAATAATGAAATAAGTACAATACAAAATTTTGCATTGAAAAATTTATTGTAATAAATGTTCAAAATTGTTTCCATGTACTTCTAAACATTTGTTGATTCGAGTATTAAGCGAACGTCGCACATCTTTTTCATTCTTTCATGTTATTACGTGTCGTAGGCTTTGTCGAAAAAACTTTCTCTTTGATAAAGCCCCATAGAAAAAAATCTAGAGGAATGTTGAAACCACATAACCAGACGTAAGAATAGAGGAACATCTTCTAATAATGAAGGAAGTGTATTAAGCAAGAAATTCGTGTACGTATTGCCATTAAGAGTTAACTATTAAAAGCCTACAACACGTGATAACATGAAAGAAAGAATCCGACAAGCTTGTGCTGCTGTAACACCCCAAATGTTAGCAGATGTGCGACGTTCGCTTAATACTCGAATCAACAAATGTTTAGAAGTATGGAAACAATTTTGAACATTTATTACAATAAATTTTTCAATGCAAAATTTTGTATTATACTTATTTCATTATTCGCACCCATTCCTCAAAATTTCTGAATTTTTTATTCTCAAGGTCACGTGAAGGTCATGGTATTATAGGCCATTGGATTCGTCTTGACCTCAGCTATCACGCTATAATGAAAAAAATATGTAGTCCTATTTAAAAAAGTATCGATGACCTTGAAGGCTCTAAAAATATGACCTTGAGAAAGAAATAAATCTCACCATAATGAATATATGTATAGTATACTTATTACATACTTTAGGCCTTCTTAATTCTCTTCAATTGATCGGTTATATTCATCACAGATTTATCAATCTTATCCCACTTTGTTATTCGTCCATAAACATATGTTTGTATAAACAGCCAAACCTGTTCACAAGCAGGTGGATACTTGATGTTGAGAACTTGGAAAATCTTATACAAAATATCGACGGCCTTCAACGCATTCTCCATTTTATACATTATATCATCATTGACGAAATAAAATGCTTCGATTTCAGTCAAGTGTAAGCCTACTGCAATTATATAAGAGGTTGTACGGTTTGTTTCAATTTAGCTGTCTCTTGTCTACGACGTGTTACTTTTTGCCAATTCTCCTTGAACCTATAAAATTTTTTATTTTATTTAGAATTTACAAATAAATTAATTCCGCGCGAATGATATATTATTGTTAGTTAAATAATTAATTCATTAGAATTTTATCATAAAATTTTGATCAATTAGGAACAAATATCTCACTCTAATGTGACAAATGAAAGCATCCATAGATTCTGCTTTTGTAGGTCGCCATATTTTATTTCCTCCTGGTATCTTTAGTCGTACATTAGAAGGACATAGTTCAGGTATTAACGAGAGTAATGCAGCATTTCTGCATTCTGTACAATAAATTAAAATAGTAATTTTTTTATATAAGGCCAAATTTTTAATTTTAATTTAATGGCTAATAATATCTTATTATTTACCATTTTTTTCTCGTATATTTGAATCTCTTGCAATTGTTTAGTAAAAGTTTTGTCTTTAATAACTCGATTTTCCAATAATATTTCTAATTTCTCAGACAATTCAGACCATTCGTTGTAAATGTTTGATTTTTCATTGATTAAAGCGTTATAATCGTTTTCCAACTAAAATAAGAAACATTATAATACAAATATTTTTAAACAAAATAAAAATTAATTTTTATGTCGCGTACGAGTGTATAACCCAATTCCTGTTTAAGTACTGGGTATTCCTTATAAATGTCGTAAACGTTTCCGTTATATTGTTTGATGAAAATTTGTATTAATTCACGAGATCCATCCCAATGTTCTTTTACAGATGACCATGGAGCTGTATTGTACCGCAACCATTGCAAATGCGTATTGCAAACACGTTTAGCTATAATTTATATTTGACTTTAAAGAGTTTAATTTCTACTTTCACACAACACAAAACATACACACAACAGATATCATCATATAATATATCAATGTAAAATCAGAAAATTCATGATGTACTTAAAGAAATATAGTTTAAAGAGAAATAATGACGATTTTATTATTGTTATTACCGTTAGGCTCGATATTTGATACAATATCTAAATAATTAATGTTTTCGTCAGTTTTCTTTCGTTTCCTCTGTACAAATCCAATTAATCGACACTCATCAAGTTTATTGCGGTAAAAATCTGGTAATTTTCCTTTTGACACCTTTTGAGAAGGTCCTTCACACTCTGGTGGAACATAATAAAATGTCTGTTTTTCATTTGGAAATAAATTCCTGATTTTTTGATAAAGTATCAAAATCAGCATTAAATAAGTGAACTCTACAACATTATAATATATGTATATCTGTAATACATATTTTGAAATACATAATAAAAATATTTTCTATGAATTCTTAATAATTATATTTCTATAGTGTCTACTGATTTTTTAAACATAAACTGAGTAACAAGAAGTTCTGTCAATTTTTTACGTTTGGCTTCATCAAGTATGTCATGTTTCTCATAAAATTTTACAATAATATGTCCATCTATGAAGCTTAATAAAAGTTTCTTTAAATCCTTTTAAAAATAATAGAAATATTAATATATATTGTGACGTGACATTTTGTCCGTCACTGTGCGGACTTGTCGACGGCGG
>NW_017299991.1:27449-27931 GCF_001594075.2 Trachymyrmex cornetzi
TCTCTTTTGCGTAATGATCAAGCATATCAGGAAGCGTAGACGCGTCACGGATCACGCTCGGCAGCTACCGTGAAATGCAATTGTATCATCGTGCCGTCTCGCCCGCCACCCTTGGAAGGAAGACAGAAGAAGGACCGGGTCGTAAGGGCGGCCGCAGAGCAGAGAGAAGGGGCATACATCCGGGAGCCCGGATTAGCAGGTTGTACCATTTTATATCATTGCTTGTAACCGCTGTCACATAAAAAAAGGGACCATACTTTCACCATGCACCCCTTGCAGAGCACTGGAAGAGGCCAGAATTCCCGGCCACCCTGGAGGGGCCGGACGGACGCCGTCGGGAGCCTAGGACCCGAAGCCGTCGGAAGCTTGGGGCACGACGAGCGGGAAGGAAGTCCATCCCGATCTCCTCCGCCAGACCAGGAGGTGCAGGGGCCGTGAATAAGGACGCCACCCTTGACAGACATCCTCATTGCGAGCTCGCA
>NW_017299991.1:28260-29250 GCF_001594075.2 Trachymyrmex cornetzi
GCCAGCTCGCACCTTGACGATAAAATCGGCGCAATGGCCGCCGTGTAGAACCGCGGAGCCGCGAGCCACGTGCCATTCACTCGAGCTTGGGAATCATTAGCTGTCGCATTTCGAGAGTCAGAGTGAGGGGAGTAATATTCGCTGCCGAGTAGAAGTGAATTTGAGTCGTCTTGGAGAGAATCGAGGGCCGAATCGCGCTCATTCCTTGCGCCACGGGAAAGTCACTGCCGGTTACCGAGTAGAGCAGAGCCACGTAGAAACGCGCGGAGTAGTCACGTTGCCGAGTTTCGTCGGGACGCGTAACGACGATTATTGTAATTGCGTTATCGTTTGGTGTCGCGTCGCGGAGACGCGCTTGCTAGAATTGTGCTGTCGCCTCGGAACGCGGATTGTCGCGTTGCCGAGTGAACTTCCGGTTGCGGTGTTACCGAGTAGAGTCCGTTTCCGGAATTCACGCTGTCGAGTAGAGTCGAGTCGCATCAAGGAATTTGCTATAAACGCGTCGCACCATCGCGTGGCGTCGGCCGCGGGCCGGCGTTGCACGTCCGGGAGTCTGGTGGTACAGCGTGTACGGGTTCTGGCCGGCTGTCGAGGAGTGGGCGTTTGACACCGTTGGAAGATACCGCGGGGAAGGTCGGGGCTCGTGCTGTAACGTATGACCGGCGTCCGGTGTTAGGATTAAGTTAGTGACTCTCTGTGCGAGTACCGAGAGTATCGAGCAGAGCGGAGAGGCGAAGCCCCGGAGAGTACTTGTAATATTACTTCGCTACTGTAACTTATCATACTTGCTTCACTACATTCTTTTCAAATATAATTGTTCTTATTATTACATTTCGCGTGGTTTATTCCTGTGGTCTATCTCTCTCGCCCTCCGACAAATTTCCCACATCCCTTGTGACCCACCCCCTGCCGTCGCGAAAACGTTACGGGCAAAAGTGAGGAGCTTTCGAAAAGAGTGGCACGCTCTCTCGTGCCTGGCGCCCAACTTAG
>NW_017299991.1:29614-37279 GCF_001594075.2 Trachymyrmex cornetzi
CACATTTTCAATTGTTGCTGAATTGGAATAATATGGAGAAATACGTGAAGTTGTCTTTAATTTCTGACCGTTATTAATTTTCTTCAATTCTATTTTTTTATCAGATTTGTTTAATGAAGAATCTATATTCGCTTTTATAGTATTTGATACGTCTGATGAATCGTTTGAACTATTGGGTTGTTCAAAAAGTCATTTCGTTTTTTTCATTTGATTTTCAGGTGTGTTTATTTAATATACGTAATGAACATTAATCGATGATATATTGGCCGTTTTGTTCGATGACCTTCTGCCATCTCCCGGGCAACTTCATAATACCACGTTCATAAAACTTCTCATCCTTCTCTGCGAGAAACTTGTCTTGGTGCTGTTTGATGAGGTCTTCAGAAGTAAACGTTTTACCATTCAAGGAGTTTTGCAAGGAGCGAAAGAGATGGAAGTCTGATGGCGCAAGGTCTGGGCTATACGGTGGATGTGGTAATATATCCCAACGCAAGTTGCAACAATTTTTGCCGAGTGACCAAACTTGTGTGTGGTCTCGCATTGTCGTGGTGAAACACCACACCCTTACGATTGATTAGCTCGGGACGTTTCTGTGCGATGGCATCACTTAATTTCTGCAGCTGCTCACAGTAGACATCGGAATTAATCGTTTTGTTCTTTGGAAGTAGCTCATAGAAGACTGGTCCCTTCCAATCCCACCAGATTGACAGCATCACCTTCTTTTGGTGGATCTCCGCCTTTGCTTGCCTTTTCTGTGCTTCATCTCGCCTACTCCAACTTCTTTTTCGGCTGATATTGTTGTAAACAATCCATTTTTCATCGCCCGTGATCATACGCTTCAAGAATGGATCGTTTTCTTCGCATTTGATGAGTTGATCGCTCATGCGATTCGTCAGATGAATTTCTTTCAATTCATGCGGTACCCAAACATCGAGCTTCTTTATGAAGCCTAGCGATTTCTAATGGCCATGAACACTTCCAACGGACACTTTTAGAGCGGTAGCAAGCTCCCGAACCGTTGAATGCTTATTATTGCATCAATGCTTTCATTTCAATCTTGGAAGGCCTACCGGAGCGATGAGCGTCTTTGACTGAAAAATCACTGTCACGGAATCGGGCGAACCAATTCTGGCACTGGCGTTTTTTGATGACATTTCTGCCGTAAACTCGACGCAACTTTTCCCTTGCTTTAGTTGCTTTCTTCCCTTTATTGAAGTAATAAAACAGAATATGGCGAATATGCTCTTCAAAATTCTCCATGTTCGAACCACAATTGCAAGTACAAACCTCGACTAAATCGCGTCAACTTTTTTTTTGGTTTTTAGGTTGAGTGTCAACAATAAAACGCGCGTAAACATTTGGCATTCATGTCACGCTCACATACAAATAAACGTGGACAACGCCATCAATTGGAAAAAACACAATGACTTTTTGAACAACCCATTATTTTCACTACTATGCGAACTTTCAGCATCAGAACTATCAGTAAATGTTGTATTTAATATTTCTTTACATGTAGGATGTTCTTTTGTATGTCTATAAAAAAAATTAATAAATATATTTTTCTTTTTTTCAATAAATCATATTTTATTAATAGTAGGTGTTAAACTTAATTCCTGCCGTTTTTCGTCTCCAAAATTGATTTGTTTCGAAGGGAAGATGAATGAATACCTTAATCAAAGTAATTTCCTCCATTTTCTACTTTATTACTAATTAATAATACTTTATTAATATTACTTTGATTAAGGTATTCCCCTTCGAAACAAATCAATTTTGCAGACGAAAAACGGCAGGAATTAAGTTTAACACCTAATATTTTAAATAATCGATGTTCGTATTTGTGGTTGACTTGTATGCTTTGAATTTTAATATTAATAATTATTTTCTTTAAAAATAATTATCAGTATCAAAATTCAAAGCATACAAGTCAACCACAAATATGAAAGCATTTAACTTTTTGTTACAAAAATACAATATTTTATTATACACAAAACTTACAGAAGCATTACTGCAAGATAATTTGGAAAACCAGGCTTGGCTTTTTTCACGAAATAATTCTTCATTTTTTCTTTGTTCACAATTAAGGAACTCTGTCTTTGTTGTAAGTCATGGTTTCCATAATTGTTCATTTTTGTTGGAAAACAACTTTGTCAATTGAGTGATATTTCCGATGTCTGGTGTGAGTCGTCTACAAAAGTATAAAGTAGCAAAATTATAGTTTAAAGGTGCAGGGATCGGTGAAAAATAACTAATATGACTTTATACAATTTTTACAAAAAGCACGCACGCTTAGCGCTTTTTTTGCCTTTTTTTAAAAAGGTAAAAAAAGTTTGTATACAATTTAAAAAATATAAATCTTACAAGGAGAGACTCATATATTTCACAGATTTTGATCAGCTTTTGCATGATTATTTTGAGGCACCAAAAAATAATCCCTGCAGTCGAACCTCCGTAAAATTAATCTCCGTTACTGTTTTAACCTTCGTAAAAGTCACGTCTCAATCTCTCATTTAGACAGCTTTCCTTTTAGGAGACACAAATCGACACAGTTTAACACACTCGAACACAGTTTGCCACATTTAAATAGAACGCGATATGTACAGTGAGTTTGCGTAAACTTTTAATATATCTAACCTTTTAAAAGATTTTAATCAAAGCTGGTCAAAAAACAAAACAAAATGATAGATACTGGTTTTCTTATACATTCTAAATTCGTCAATATCGCACTTGACACACTCTGACTCCTTTCTAGCAGAGGCGAAGTGTATCGATTGAGTTTGAACAAAATTATAATATAACAAAGATAAAGATAATCGAATTTTAACTATACCAAAGAAAACAACGGAAAAGATTCAACCTCTTGACGTTGATGGATTTAGACTGTGGAAAAACTTTGTGAGAACATTCAGTGATCGCATTATGTTACTAAATTATGAAATTAATTTACATTTGAGAAATATCATCAAATTACAATCTTTAACGCATATACAACTATCTTCTCTGCGATTTCATAATCTTTTTAAATATGCCTGGTATAAGAGTGGATACATCGAAGAACGGCCACAATTCGAAACTCCAGTAGATTTTTGTTTCAACGGAAAGGATATTCTAGAAATACCTCGCTGCTCCATATGTGGTGCACCTGCTGTCATACGATGTTCCTGGTGCAAGCAATATTTTTGTATGCAGCATTTTTTTAAAGAATATCATAATTGTGAACATATATTTGTCATATAATAAATATGTTTGTATTAATAAGGGATGGGAAGTAACTCGTTGCTTGTAACGAAGTTACAGTTAGAGTTACTTTTTTTCAGTAACTGTAACTTAACTTCGTTACTTTCTTTCCATCTGTAATTATAACTTAACTTAGTTACATCTTTTAAGTAATAGTAACTAATTTAATGGATAATTTCATAGTTATTTTATATATTTGAAACGTATTTGTCAATTTAGTGTGTGGTAGTGTCCACTTGGCGCTACAAATACTTCGAAATATTTGATTAATCAGAAGAAAGAAATTTAATTAAAGCGTACAATGAACTCTTGTACCTGTTTGGTCTATATTTTGGGATCTAACCGCCAATCAAATACAAGAGCGCTCAGTGAATGATTGTGAACTATTTTGGATTAGTGCTGGAATTTATTTGCAACTTTTAGCCGAATAAAAAAAAATTTTTTTTTACAAAAAAATTGTATATGTTTTTTACAAAAACATTGTATATGTGTGCTATTTCATATTCATATACATATTCATATGTGTTTATATTACTTTAACGAAAAACGTCTTTGCCATATAATTTTTTTTATCTTTTTGAATAAAATTGTATAACATGTAAATGTAAGACAGTCTTTTTTTTTAATTGTCCAATGCTGCATTACACTGATGACCCCGTGTATCATCCTTTAATATTAGGTGAAAAACAAGGGTAAAACGATACATGAAGGCAGTTGGATAACGTTTCTAATAAATGCTGCATTACACTGATGACCCCGTGTATCATCCTTTAATATTAGGTGAAAAACAAGAGTAAAACGATACATGAAGACAGTTGGATAACGTTTCTAATACAGCCCTAATGGTATCGACACTATTAGTAAAAATTCCGATGAAAAAAGTAACTAAAAAGTAACTTAAAGTTACTTTTTCACTAAATGTAACTGTAACGAATTACTTTTCAGAGTCAATAACTTGTAACGGTAATTAATTACTTTTTGAAAGAGAAAAACTGTAACTGTAATTAATTACTTTTACAAAGTAACTTTCCCATCCCTGGTATTAATAACAAGATTAACAAGTAGTTTTAAAATTTTTAATAAATACATTCATTGCTATTTATAACAAAAAATGTGCTTATACATTACAGGAAATATATGGTACCGTAACTCATCACTGTTAGATGTCAAAGGAGCAATGGCAACTCCGAGTTTCTTGAGTTAAATAACGTTTTATTATCTTTTTACTTCCATGTGTATCAAAATGTTAATCAGCCTATTTCTGTACTTATTTCAACATAAGTAACGTTCACATTAACGTATGTAATTAAATAAATTATAGAGTCAAATTAAAACATCTTCTTGAGTTAAATGATTTAACTGCATCATTAAATTAATGACGTATTGAAAAAAATGAGGAGGATATTGTAATTTTACAATATTTTGTGTGTGTGTGTGATAAGCATTTTTTAAATATTACTCGCGCGAATATATTTTTATGTAATAATAATAATATATCTTTTTATAATAATAATAAAACTTTTAAAAAAAATATATATAAATTTTTAAATGTTCCAAAGTAGTCAACGGAGGAATGATGGCATTTGGAATAATTCGTGCATAAGAAAATTAGAGTGGGATAGGCCTACTGGGGAAATCACTATAAAAAAAGTGCATCATGCTATCTACCTCATGACAGGTGGTGTGAAAATGATAGCATTTTATCATTTTCTTTGGATAGACATTTACTTACAAGTAGCTTTATAATAAAATTACCTCTATCTATCATAAATACTTTTAAAAATAATAATTTGTTTAAAAAGTTCTGAAAATTGCTGCCAACATAGAGGGTGAAATCAGTGTAAAGCGATTTCCAGCTTTCTCCGATATATCTCGAAAACTGTTCGAGATATAAAAAAATGTTTTATACAAAAGTTTTACAATAAAATTATCTCTATTTACTCATGTCCATAATATTTTTTTAGAATAATTATTTAACAATTTTTTTTCGAAAATTTTGACTAAAAATTAGTAAATAATTGTTCTAAAAACAAGAATGAATACAGCCGATTTTGTAGTATAACTTTCGTATAAAATATTTTTTTATATCTCAAATATTTTTCGAGATATAGCGGAAAAAGTTGAAAACCGCTATATACGTTAGAGGTGATTTCACCCCTTCAAACCGTTTTTTAGCCGCAACTGATATTTTCTAAATTCATCTCTTTATGTAAGCTACATACACACACGTTCACAAAGTTTCATTAAAATCAGAATTTATCACCTCGAGAGATTCCCTTGTAAATATCGAGACACTACCGTGTCTCCAGATATTGAAAACAGAACAAAATGATGGAAATTGGTTTACGGGTGCGTTCTAATATCACTTAATTCATCAAAATTACACTTGAACAAACTCGAAACACCCTCTGACTCTCCTCCCGAGAAGAGGCGAAGTGTGTCGATTGAGTTTGAACAAAATTGTAAATGGCAAATGACGTGTGTCGATTTGTGTCAAGTGTGTCGACTGTGTCTCCTAAAAGGAAAGCAGCCATAGTAATTTTCCCACTGCGAGGCTTTCCCTACCACTTCTGCTAGCACACACACACACACATGCGCAAGGCATGTGAAAATAATCAATTCTAACCAATAAGACCCGATTGCACGAATGTAAACATAGTAAATGTTCAACACAGTTAGTGCTTTCCGTTTGAATTGCACAGATGCACAGTAGAGTTCTATATTAACAGAGAGGCGACAGGTGAGAAAATGGTCTGATTGGCTCGCTAAATCACGTGATTCAGCGCCATTTTCTTTCGTACTACGGTAGGCTGCATTCGGATTCCCATCTGGGTGGTCCTCGGGTGCCATATCATCCTTGTTTAACGTTCGGTAAACAAGGATGATGGACATCCGGGGAGCACCCAGGTGAGAATCCGAACGCAATCGTAGCATTGTAACGACCGTTAGGTTGATGTAGCTTAATAGCAAGCGACGCGAATAAACCTCTTATCTCATCGTCGTGATGTATATATTTCTATCTCTGCGTTTTTACTCAACTGTGATGAAAGTAATAATAATCTTCTGTCTATAATATTACTCGTACAAAAGATTTGATATCTATCGAGTTGATGATATGGGATTTTATAAATTATTCCGCAACATTTTAGGTATTATTCGTATAAAGATTTGATGTCAACAATAGATGCTAAGTTAAATTCCATGTAATTCGAATGTATGCATATATGATCGTATACAAACTTACCTTTTTAAAAAAAGGTAAAAAAAGCGCTAAGCGTGCATGTTTCCCGTGTAGAACCACAATTTGAGCCGGTTTCACCAATGCCAATTACTTAATCGGCCGTGAAATTCATGACTAATCACGTTTGCTGTTTAGTAGAACTAATGATATGTATCATTTGTATAAAAGATTTGATATCAACAACTGGCGCCAAGTTTTTATTTAACTCTAATGATATGTATCATTCGTATAAAAGATTTGATATCTACAAAATTAGCAGCAAGTTACACGGAGTAAGAAGTAAGAGTAAGAAATTGACCAATCACAGTCGATTATTCTTCTCACATTGGACTTTGATTGGTCAATTTCTTACTCTTACTTCTTACTCCGTGTATTGTAGACGACGCCTTAGGCACGGAGTAAGAAGTAAGAGTAAGGACACCTACACGGAGTAAGAAGTAAGAGTAAGAAATTGACCAATCACAGTCGAATGTGATAAGAATAAATTTTTCATGTAAAAACACTTGGCGCTGCTAGATAGAGTAAGAAAAACTATAAGAACAATTAAAAATTGGAATTGTAATTAATAAATAAATAATAAAAGATGATTGTATATAATTTAAAAGTAATAATAAATGTAATAATAAATTCTCTTTCATAATGCATGTCTCACAAATCTAAATTTATTTTTCTTTGATTTAAACTTAATAGCATTCACTATGATTATAATTTACGCGACTCTATAACTCAATCGTATATACACATGCTAGATATTTTAACTCTCATTGGGGATGGTTTTCATTTTTCTTATTTTTCGTTCATATTTTTTAATATTATTCTGACTTTTCCTATTAATATGCTTCTTATTTATATTATTTTTCTAAGTATTATATTCTTATCCTTCTTATTTACACTCATGCTTTACTACTGTACTACGATGTTATTATATTTTTATTTTTCTTATTTTTCGTTCATATTTTTTAATATCATTCTGACTTTTCTCATTAATATGCTTCTTATTTATATTATCTATCAAAATATTATTATTCTTATCCTTCTTATTTACATTCATGTTTTATTACTATATCAGGTTGAAACAACCTTACTTTGCGCGGACGTAGCTCGCTGGTCACGGGCTGCGGCCAGGGTCGCAAAGAGGTTCGGCCAGGAGGAGAGAGACAAGGCGGTATGAATGAATCGAAATACGG
>NW_017299991.1:37482-38068 GCF_001594075.2 Trachymyrmex cornetzi
GTGACGCGCGGTGTACGGGACGCGGGTTTACACCGTGAACACGTGTGGTATGCGCGACGCGTCGCAACGCGAGGAGCGATACGGCGCCCCGAAATGTGCGCTTTCTGCGTGCACGCGTGATACGACACGACTTCGACTGTCGGAAGCGTCCGACGGAGGCGGGCAAATGCCTACCCCCTGGTTCTCGTCGAAGCCGGTCACGTATCACGGATGAGCGGAACTCTCGGCTCGGTCGCCTCGTTGCAAGGCTCTCGGAGCGGTCGCTGCAGCTGGTCGGAAACGGCCGACAGAGGCAGGGCGAACTCTACCGCCGCGGTGCAGCGAGACGGTTCGAGGAGCCTGCTAGGAGCGGTGAGTCGGAGAGCGGAGTTGAGTGCAATAACTGACCGGTAAATGCCGGTAGTGGCAGAGAACACCCTTACCACCGCGGTATTGCTTCGGATGTCGTATCTAGGAGTCGGTCGGTGTACTAGGATCAGGATCAGGAGCAAAAAGCCCGGAATCAGTGATGCACATTTGGCTCCCCGGCAACACGAGAATCAGCCCCACCACTCTCGCTGTCTCGCTCGCTCTTGCGCAGCGGCTT
>NW_017299991.1:38383-40948 GCF_001594075.2 Trachymyrmex cornetzi
CATCCGGCGAGTTGGTATTGCCGGGAACGATGCACTTCGGGGGGTGCCTCGTTACAAGGTATGTAAATATGAAACCGGAATTTTTTAATAGAAAATACACGTTTAGCTGCTCATAATAGATAACACCTTTCTGATCCCACAAAACACAGAGCGTTGTCTTTCGTTCATAGCGATTTGGCCTTGCAGTCGATGTCAGTGGTTCGCCTAGGGTTACCCATGATCTTTTACGCTTAGGATTCTCAAAATATATCCACTTTTCATCGCCAGTCACAATTCGATGGAGAAATGACTTTCTTTTGTACCTGGCGAGCAGCATTTCGCAAGTGGTTTTTCGGTTTCCCTGCTGTCTTTCATTCAGTTCATGTGAAACCTATTTTCCCATCTTCTGGATCTTTCCCATGGATTTCAAACGTATGGAGATGGCTTCTCGTGTCACATTCAATTGATCCGCGAGTTGTTGAGTTTGAGCATCATCCTCATTCAACAATGCTTGCAATTCGCTGTCTTCAACCTTTTTCGGTGGTTTTCCACGTTCTTCGTTTTTCAAGTCAAAATCGCCACTTTTGAATTTTTTAAACCACTCAAAGCACTGTGATTTACCAAGAGCATGCTCACCGTAAGCTTCGACAAGCATTCGATGCGATTCTGCAGCAATTTTCTTCAAATGGTAACAGAAAATCAATGCTGTCCGCAAATCGTAGTTTCCAGGCACAAAATTCGACATGTTCAACGCTATTACAAACTATACTGTTGTATGAAACTTATTGTTGTGAGTTGAAAATCTTTGTCAGATGTCAGAACAAAGAACTGACGTCAATGACGCGGTCTAACGGCAACTACATTGACAGCTATGGCCATTTATTGGTAAATTCCGGTTTCATATTTACATACCTGGTACTACCATATGTATATATATATATCGAGATCTAGCAGCGCAAAGTGTTTTTACATGAAAAATTTTTCTATTTTTAAATTAAATTTTTTCATTTTATACGGTTACTTCTTTAATTTTTTGTGGTAACACTTAAATTGAGCAAGGTAAAGCAAATTTCATTTAAAAGGAATTTAAATCATTCGGATTGGAATAAGAAGATTCTTCAATAAGTATACGTATACTTAGGCGTTGTCTACAATACACGGAGTAAGTAGTAAGAGTAAGAAATTGACCAATCACAATCGATTATTCTTCTTACATTCGACTGTGATTGGTCAATTTCTTACTCTTACTTCTTACTCCGTATATTGTAGACGACGCCTTAGGTTTCATTGCATCAAAATTGAAGATAGCACCATTTGGATTAAGTAAACGATATCAAATCGTTCGTATAAATAATACATACCATTAGATTAATATTCATTATTTATTTAATTTGGTATGGTATAAAGAAGTGGGATTTAACTTTTTAACTTGCCGCTAATTTTGTAGATATCAAATCTTTTATACGAATGATACATATCATTAGAGTTAAATAAAAACTTGGCGCCAGTTGTTGATATCAAATCTTTTATACAAATGATACATATCATTAGTTCTACTAAATAGCAAACGTGGTTAGTCATGAATTTCACGGCCGATTAAGTAATTGGCATTGGTGAAACCGGCTCAAATTGTGGTTCTACACGGGAAACATGCACGCTTAGCGCTTTTTTTACCTTTTTTTAAAAAGGTAAGTTTGTATACGATCATATATGTATACATACATTCGAATTACATCACGGAAAAAAAGATTTTCGCTGCCATAACTAATCTGGGTTTGTTAAAATTGAATTTGCTGCTATAACTAGAAATTTATGAACTACTGTGAAATGGTTTGCTGCTGGTGTTAATACATAATTAAATTAGCAAAACATGCATGTCTGTTATGATCATATCGTGTAGCAACATAAAAATAGTTATCGGAACTAATCGATGTATCAGAGATGTACAATCGATTAGTTAAGACACACGCCACGGTTGGCGCCACTGTTGGCTCCATGATTGGCGCCATGATTTGACGCCATGATTGGCGCCATGATTGGCGCGAGCAACGCTGTTTGATATGTAAGCAGTATCAAGGCAATTATTTCAACAAGTTTCAACGACACATTTTTCATCCATCGTGCGTGAAACGGCGAGAGCCAAAGCTGAGAAACTAGTGTCACACAGTGTATTTAGTTGTGTTCTGAAGAATCATTTAACCGTGACGGACGCGTTTCGGATCGGGTGTTTTGATCATATATATTTTTTGTTGCCGACTTTGTAGAGAGCCTCACAGGGAGAGAGTGGCAAATTGCATCACGTGAATGCCCGCGTCCAATCAGAACGGGGGTCACGTGATGCAATTTGCCACTCTCTCCCTGTGAGGTTCTCTACGACTTTGACTGTGTTGTGTTTCCATAATGGCTACGACAGAGCATTTGCTGACTATTTGGGGATTCAATCAAGAAGTAATAGAACATTTTATAGGTAAAACAATTTATACATATAGGGTGGACCATCTGAAGTGATCCAGTCAAATATCTCGAAAACTAGTAGGGATAGAGAAAAATGTTTCGTATGAAAAGTTTAGGGTTACACGGGGGAAG
>NW_017299991.1:42045-42890 GCF_001594075.2 Trachymyrmex cornetzi
CTACCACGTCCACGTCGTTGTTCCTGGGTAGCGCTAAGAGTAGTTCATCAATGACTTTGATGGTCCATAACTCGGACCCCAGTGGGCGGATTGTGGACCACAACCAGTGTTTCGTAAAGGGCTTGAAACCAGCTTTCTCATCCCATGGTGAAAAACTAGGGGTTCCATTTAAAAAAACCATCGTGACCCCTGAATGACCTTCAAAATGACCTTCCAAGGATTTTTCAAGGTCAGTACCATACTTCCCCCGTGTAACCCTAAACTTTTCATACGAAACATTTTTCTCTATCCCTACTAGTTTTCGAGATATTTGACTGGATCACTTCAGATGGTCCACCCTGTATATGTAATAGCGGCAACTGAATGCCTGCACATATATTGCGTACATTTCGACTGCAGACTTCTATAAACAGACTGCCTATTTTGCCTCTATTTGAAGACAGCACTGGGCAGTGTCATATTTACGTTCATTCACTTCCCCATTTATAGATCACAGATAATAACGTCTAGTGTTTTCACATAAATTCACGCGATACTCAGAGACAGGACCACAGACTTCTATATATACTACTAGACTGCTAACTCGTTTGAAGAAGTGAACCCCAATTTCGATGTGCATTATACGCATGCGTCGAGAACCGCACCGCGTGACCCGTGCGACACATGCGCATACATTAGCACGCGCATACGTATTTTGACGGGTTAACCTAATTATGATACTTATATTGTAAAAATAGGTAAATGTTAAGAAGACTTCCTTCATCACAACTGTTAATAAAAATATACAATCGATGCGTTTTTGCATGAAACGAAGAAATCTGGCAAAAAAATTGTCGCTCTGCCTC
>NW_017299991.1:43277-45328 GCF_001594075.2 Trachymyrmex cornetzi
CAGCCATATTACATTCCTTCGGTGTAGTTCGTGACGCATGCGCAGGACCACTATAAGTTTGGGGTTCCCTTTATACAAGCTTGTACTAAGGGAGTTAGCAGTCTAGTAGTATATATAGAAGTCTGTGGACAGGACGCATATATATATACGCATATGTGAAACAAGGTCAGCTTGAAATCAGGTTCATCTCTTTCTATCAAGTCAGCAATCTAGTTATAAAAATCTATAATTTCGACATATTTACTATGTATGTGTATTTTTATAATGATGTGTTCCAAAAAAATTTTCATAATACTTAAATATTCATGTATAAAAGAAATTTCAGTTTATATTTTCGGACATAGGAAAAAATTTAGTATAAAATATTGTTACGTATTTTGTTGATTACGATTTTATTGTATTGTATTCATTTTACGACAAGAAGACAGTGTAATAGAACAGATCATTTCATTTTTATTTAACGTTGGGAAGTAACAAAGATGTAATGATTCACTGTGTTTATACATTATGTTCTTGCTGGAATGTGTCTTTACTATAGATGAAAAGAGAACTAGAATACATAATATATAGCATGTTTTTTTATCTGTAGCTCAAGAAATAGAAATCGATCAATTTCATAGCTTAACGGAAGAAGATCTTAAGATTTTAATACCTAACATTGGTCCTCGACGAAAATTTCAAAACAATTTAAACAAAAATTTAAATGAGGTATTTCTCATTTTTTTTAAATACATTTTTTATTTCACGTTTTATTCTATTATAAACTTTTCTTCGTGTCTTCTTTAATTATTTTTGATATTAATGTTTCAGTACGCGCAACAATCCACAGATATTATTAATTCCAATAATGAGCAGCAAGCCACACAGCAAGAAGAATTGGATATTGCACACATATCCAAAAAGCAAAAAATAGAGCAACAACATTCAGCAGAAACATCATCTGCAATACAACAGCAATATAACGAAGACAAACTTTTAGAAAATATCTGTCCAACTTCCCCATCTGCATCTTCTACATCTATGAATACAGAATATGATAGTAAGAATGTTATTAATCTTCATTTACTTATAATAATTTACATTTAGTAAATATAAAATTAACGATATCTATATTTAGTTATTTATAAACTTAAAAAATTTTAACTTTTCTTTTATTAATATCTCATAGGACCATACATGTGAGAACATAACTAATGGAAATCAATACTTTTAACGGTCTAGCTGGATCTTAAAGTGCTTGTATAATTCTGTGTGATTTTATATATTACTTATGTAGTTCTTTAAACTGCGCACCCAAAAATCTTCGCACTTAAAGATACAGCTAAAACGTTAAAGGCATCATTTCCATCATTATTTTATTCTTATATTAATTTTATTAATTTTCTGCTAATGTACTTTCCTTTTAGTTAAATTCCCAACAAATAATGCCACGGTAGAAATAAAACAATACGCAACTGATAATAAATATGTAAGTAATAAATTGTTTTATAAAATTTTTTTTAATAACTTGTAGTGAATATTAAATATTATATTTATTCTATTATGACAGGATCTGAAATCCATATTGAAAAAATCTGAAGACGGCCAATTGCTGCTGAGTTTATATAAAAATGAAGGAAGATTAAATAATGATTTACGAAATAAATTAGCAAAAATAATAGTTAGTAATGAGCTGTCGCCTAATGTAAACAACATTATATGCAGCCAAAGGGCATCTTTTTTGAGTGATCACGTAATAAAAGTATTTCCTACTGAAGACAAGGTAAGTTTACGTATTTCAAGATTTGAAATTCAGATATACATGAAAAATTCTAAAAAAAGGCGTAGACTTTCTCATTATTTCTAAAAAATGTTGTAATTTACATAACAATTCTAAGAAAAAATTGTGTATCTCTTTATTATGTATCATAATTTAATGTACTAATAATAATTGTAAATTTATTATTGATCTTTGCTATTATATATATACAGGGTGTTTGGCGACTACCGCATTTTTTGTCATACGTGGGTAGAACAGCCTATACTGAATCAAAAAGTCCTGTACCATTTTG
>NW_017299991.1:45395-50878 GCF_001594075.2 Trachymyrmex cornetzi
CTACTAGGCCATCCCCGCTCCTCGCAGCCCGCGCGCCGTGCGCTCGGTGGGCTGTGCCTTCGGTAATAGTAGGTCGGGGGGACGCGCGTATTGGGCTATCTTTTAAACGTTAATATCTCGTTAACTATTGTTGACACCTCAAAATGGCACAGGACTTTTTGATTCATATAGGCTGTTCTACCCACGTATGACAAAAAATGCGGTAGTCGCCAAACACCCTGTATATAAATTACTGTAAGTTACATGCGTAACTTATTAGTTTAAATTATATTGATTTACAACTATTTCAATTATTTTATATAACAGAGTGTTTGGTACATTAAAAATAAAAAAGGCGAATCACAAGGTAGAGGAAAAATGTTGACAAAATATTATTGTACACGGCGAAAACTCATTAAAGCTGGCTTATTGATGAATGTGAAAGCTGCTGCAAACTTTGCTGTTGAGACTGAGACTGATGGTAAGTTACAGTTTTGTGAGAAACATAATAAGATTTTTTTATTTAGTAAAACTGTAATGAATTGATATAAAAAGTGACAAATTGTGTAAATATTTTTTCAACATTGTATGAATGATCTTATTTGATAATAATTTATATGATTTATTACTATGATATATTACTATGATATATTAATATGATTACAATGAATTAAGAAAAGCTTCAACGATATTTATATTAATTTCTGTAAATAGAGAAGCTTTTCACATAGTTTTTATTTGTTTTCGTAGATGAAGAAAATAACGAAGATAATTACAAAGATTATGTATTATGGCTAAAAAATAATTGTAAACCATGGCACGTAGTGATTGAAAACTGGTCTTTGACTTCAAACAAACGGTTAAAAACCCTTCAAAATAATGATCAGTCTTGTTATGAATCTATGATTCAGTTTCCAGCTCTTTCTGATCCTTTAGGCTACGTATTAGTAAGTTTAATTTTATTTCTCAGCAATTATGCGATAGCTCTTAATCATGAATCAAGGTTATTTAGAGGAGCATCAAGTGCGATTCTTCTTCAAATTACTAATTAGTTTATATTTTTCGTTATTCGGCAAATTATATCAATTTTGTAATCATTTAAATTTTTTTTCAACAATATGTTTTTTTAATATATTTAAGTTTAGGAAACTTTTCAAATGATTTTATGTGTGTATCTTTTTACAACGCTTTATATAATTTTTAGCTGGAAAATGATTTTAAAATATTGTATCCAAATTGTAATTTAAAATTCTACGCTGCTTGGCAAAAACTATCAAAATTTATAATCAATAAAGTGCCATTCAAACTGCAGAAGGATCGTTTTGAGGATGTCTTTACATCAAGTGAGATAATTTTGTTGTCTCTTTTTGCAATAATGCAACTTCTTATATTTTTTACAATTTACATAAATATTTTTATTTCAGTCGAAGCTAAATTATTTAAGCATTTAAGATCTAGCTTCGTCTATTTAATTCTTACTCGAGTGTTCATATTATATACGGTCCAAATAAATTGTTTATTATTATTTTTATTTCGATAGGTGGTAGGAAAATTGTAACTTTATTTTTAATGCTTCATTTGTTTCCTGTCAACACTATAAAAAGCTGCAAAAGAAATTGGAGGCCCTCTAGAAAAGAATCTGAAGAAGGACTTCTTCTGCATCTACACGTAAGAATAAAAGTAAAAATTAAAATAATTTAAAAAAATTAAGGAGCATAGTAATTGACACACACAAAAGTGATACTATATCACAAGTCTAATATATTGCAGCTGAAAAAATTAAATCTAATACTTATAAGATAGGCGATTATCAATAACTATGTCTTTTCTTTTGAGTAATCATACTCGATTTATATTCCGCGATCTCTGTGCCTCTTATTTTAAACATATTTCATCATGGAACAAATTTTAAGAAATATTTAGGTGTTAATGATACTAATTTTTCACAGACAATCGCAGATCTTGAAACAAAATTGAAAGAACGAACGGCAAAATTGCAATCATTTGGTCAGCCCTCACAACCTCTTGCAGTGATAATAGGTCCTTCGTTCGATGAAATCAAACAGTGTTTTATTGTCATTAATACATTCAGATATGAAGTGGAAACACCACTAAAAGCCGTGGACCTTGTTTTTAAAATATGTAACGCTTTAAACGTTCGATATCCCTTTGAGGTAGGACAACTTTTTATGTTTCTACAAAGAGCTGTATATGAATTTGAAACTGTATGGGATAAACATAAAAATTCGCAGCTCACTTCTTCTGTTCTGGCAGCAGTTCAAGAATATAAATCATTCGAATCTTAATCATTATTTCCAATAATATACTTGAATCATGCCTACTTGCTTTTTGTGTAAAGAAACTGTATATTCTGTAAACAGTCTATTTACGCATTTCACGATTAAACATTATGTAAATTCATTCACTGTATTTAAATGTGGTGAAAATGGATGCATTAGAGAATGGTCTACATGGAATTCATTACGAAAACATTTGCTTGGTCCAAATCACAATTTTCCACTATGGCCTACTACTATAAAAAATGATTGTACACAAAGCACTAACACACAAATAATAGATGAATGTGTAAGTCACCATGAAAATATGAATATTTGTGAAACATTCTCATTAGAAGATACTATTAATAAGGATTTATTAGTAACACCTATTCAGTTTAAATCTATTGTAAGAAATCGATGTGATGCTTTTGTTGCAAAATTGTACAATAAGTCTTCCATTCCACGGAATCATATTCAATCTATCATTGAGGATAGTACATTATTTTTAACAAGCCATATTCCTATGTTAAAAGAAAAGGTTCTTTCAGAGTTAAATACACTTGGCTCTGATAATCAAATAATACAAGACATTACATCAATGTTTGATACAATAGAAAATCCTTTTCATTATCTTAGAACTGAGTACCAACGTAAGGAATATTTTAAATCTTGTGGTAATTTCATAGCTCCTATTGAATACTGTATAGGTAAAAAAAGAATACCTAAAAATACTGGAACATGTATTGTGGAACATGTGAAAAATGTTTGCGGTTATTTTATACCTTTAAGGAAAACATTACAAAAATTTTTTGAATTGTCCGATGCTTTTACTGCCACAATGCATTATATTAATTCACTCAAAAATTCAGAAACCATTACGAATTTTATTCAATCCAAACTTTGGCGTGATAAGACAAAAAACTTTAGAGATGATGCTATCGTTTTTCCATTGTTTCTCTACACTATGATGATTGGCAAGTTAATAATCCCTTGGGATCTCATTGTACTTCTCTCGGAGGAGTATATTATTACGTACCTTGTTTGCCGCCTGAAAGTGTATCTCGATTGGAAAATATCTTTTTAGCTCTTTTGTTTAACACAGAAGATCGTAAAGAATTTGGAAATCAACAAACATTCGCACCTTTAATTGAGGAATTGAATTTTTTAGAACAAGTTGGAATAACAATTACTGTTAATGGAAACCATCATCAAATTTATTTCGTGCTAGGTTTACTATTGGGCGATAATTTAGGTCTGCATGCAATGTGTGGATACGTTGAAAGTTTTCGAGCTAACTATACATGTCGATTTTGCAAAATGCATCGTACCATTTCTCAAACTACTTGCCTTGAGGATGATTCTATTCTCAGAACACGTGAATCATATAATACAGACTTAGCTTTAACAAACAGTTCACTTAGTGGAATCAAAGAGGAATGTATCTTTAATGCAATCACTTCATTTCATGTTATAGACAATGCATATGTTGATATCATGCATGATATTCTAGAAGGCATCGCTCATTACGATATGATACCAATAATAAATCATTTTATTCAGATTGGCGATTTTATTTTATCAGGTCTCAATTATAGTCTGCAGATGTTTGATTATGGTCCTAGTATACAAAATAAACCACCTCTTATTGCACCTGATTTTGCAACAAAAAGTAAGTTAAAAATGACAGCCTCAGAAATGTTAACTTTTTGTCAATTGTTTGGAGTAATTATTGGACATAATGTGAAATCATATAATGACCCATTTTGGAAATTGTACTTATTGTTAAAAGAGATAATTGAATTTGTTTTCACTAAATCAGTATCACAGGAATCTGTTTCCACCTTCAAAATATTAGTAGAAGAGCATCATATTCAATATATGAAATGCACAAAGCAAGATTTGAAACCAAAACGTCATAATCTTATTCACTATGCAAGAGTCATGATGCAATGTGGACCACTTGTTTCCTTATCTGTAATTAGACTTGAAGGTTTTCATAAAGTTCTCAAAAAGATTTCAAATGTTGTCATGTCAAGAAAAAATATTGCTCTTTCAATTACTACTCGATACCAGTTCTTATTTTGTTATAAACTTATGGCTCAAGAAAGTATTCTTCCAAACATTCAAATAGGATCAGGAAATGTCATAAATATTAGTGAACATCACCAATTCAATAATTTTGTGTTATCATTACCAGATGATATAAATTACAATACATGTTTTGTTACTAATTGGATCGATTATAAAGGTACTCGATATAAATCTAAAATGGTATTACTTTGTGGAATAGACGAAACTTTTTGTCCAATGTTTGCAGAAATTCAATTTATTATCATTCATCATAATAGTCCACTTTTTATTTGCTCCTTTCTTATAAATATAGGCCTGAATTGCAGTATTGGTGGTTTCGAAGTAAAACAGAGTATAAAATGGCTCTCGATTAAATATGAAGATTTAGTTGATCCTTTTCCTTTGTTCGTATATACTATGGGAAATGGTGAACGATACATTATTTTACGTCATTACGTTTAATATCATATATATATATTCTTCGTGACATTCTGATCCTCTTTGTTAATATTTTTTAAGTATTATATATATAATATTTACATTTTATTTTTAAAACGTCTCAAAATATATAATGTATATGTTATAATATATATAATTTATTATCATATATATGTATATATATATTTTATGTTATATATATTATGTACGCGATAAAATAATAAACATATATAATAAAGTATATATATGTATAGAATAAACTACTCTGCATTAAAAGTTGCTCCATCGCTCACTAAGCGCTACCTAACCTCACACGGCTCAGACACGTCTTTTTCGTTAGGGAGTGGCTACCTTGGATAATTAGCTACATGGTATATTGTCAATATAGCAAAAGCATTTGCAACGATAGCAAAGTTGTGCCTTCCACATATAAGTTATATGCACGCTACAACTAATTGCTATAATGTATGTTGCAATGACTGCTAACTGAAATATATACTGTAGCTAAACAACATTATCCCCCGTGCGTGGAGAGCCTTGTCGTGGCACGGGGGCTCACCTGGGACTCTCTATGAGAGCCCCGGGTGCCAATACTCCACAGTACGGAGTCCCTCGTTAGATAGAGGGACTCTGTACGACAGGGTCCGGCGTCCCAAGGGCCTCCCACTCTCCTTGGAGTGTGGAAGACCTGCAGGAACCATCTGTAACAGGATGGGG
>NW_017299991.1:57820-58704 GCF_001594075.2 Trachymyrmex cornetzi
TGAATCCGGCACTTCCGACGGTACGGGCCGTCGGGGGTCTTCCCCTCCCCGATGGGTGTCCCAAAAGGGTCCCCCTCGGGGAGGGGTATAAGAAGATTTTCTCCTCCCACGTAAAACAAAAAAAAAAAGCTAAACAACATGCTCCAAGTAGCTAAACTCATTCAACTATATAAATTAGTTATCGCAGATAAAGTACTCGCAGTCCATATTTTACACCTGCCATTTAGTTACCATACGCAGTTTTTAGTTACGGCAGCTATCTCTTTTTTTCCGTGATGGAATTTAACTTAGCATCTATTGTTGACATCAAATCTTTATACGAATAATACCTAAAATGTTGCGGAATAATTTATAAAATCCCATATCATCAACTCGATAGATATCAAATCTTTTGTACGAGTAATATTATAGACAGAAGATTATTATTACTTTCATCACAGTTGAGTAAAAACGCAGAGATAGAAATATATACATCACGACGATGAGTTAAGAGGTTTATTCGCGTCGCTTGCTATTAAGCTACATCAACCTAACGGTCGTTACAATGCTACGATTGCGTTCGGATTCTCACCTGGGTGCTCCCCGGATGTCCATCATCCTTGTTTACCGAACGTTAAACAAGGATGATATGGCACCCGAGGACCACCCAGATGGGAATCCGAATGCAGCCTACCGTAGTACGAAAGAAAATGGCGCTGAATCACGTGATTTAGCGAGCCAATCAGACCATTTTCTCACCTGTCGCCTCTCTGTTAATATAGAACTCTACTGTGCATCTGTGCAATTCAAACGGAAAGCACTAACTGTGTTGAACATTTACTATGTTTACATTCGTGCAATCGGGTCTTATTGGTTAGAATTGATTATTTTCACATGCCTTGCGC
>NW_017299991.1:60967-67402 GCF_001594075.2 Trachymyrmex cornetzi
GGCCGTTCTTCGATGTATCCACTCTTATACCAGGCATATTTAAAAAGATTATGAAATCGCAGAGAAGATAGTTGTATATGCGTTAAAGATTGTAATTTGATGATATTTCTCAAATGTAAATTAATTTCATAATTTAGTAACATAATGCGATCACTGAATGTTCTCACAAAGTTTTTCCACAGTCTAAATCCATCAACGTCAAGAGGTTGAATCTTTTCCGTTGTTTTCTTTGGTATAGTTAAAATTCGATTATCTTTATCTTTGTTATATTATAATTTTGTTCAAACTCAATCGATACACTTCGCCTCTGCTAGAAAGGAGTCAGAGTGTGTCAAGTGCGATATTGACGAATTTAGAATGTATAAGAAAACCAGTATCTATCATTTTGTTTTGTTTTTTGACCAGCTTTGATTAAAATCTTTTAAAAGGTTAGATATATTAAAAGTTTACGCACACTCACTGTACATATCGCGTTCTATTTAAATGTGGCAAACTGTGTTCGAGTGTGTTAAACTATGTCGATTTGTGTCTCCTAAAAGGAAAGCTGTCTAAATGAGAGATTGAGACGTAACTTTTACGAAGGTTAAAACAGTAAAGGAGATTAACTTTACGGAGGTTCGACTGCAGGGATTATTTTTTGGTGCCTCAGAATAATCATGCAAAAGCTGATCAAAATCCGTGAAATATATGAGTTTCTCCTTGTAAGATTTAAATTTTTTAAATTATATACAAACTTACCTTTTTGAAAAAAGGCAAAAAAAGCGTTAAGCGTGCGTGCTTTTTGTAAAATTATTTGGGCCGGTTTCACGAACACGAATTACTTAATTCGCCGTGGAACTGACTAATCGCGTTTGCTGTTTAGTGGAATTGACCACTTGTGGTTGACACTTATGGTTGATTCGGCTTAATCGGATTGGTGAAACCGGTCCTTTGTATATAATATTGCTTAAATATAATGATATGTATTATTCATATAATAGATTTGTTATCAACAAAATTAATGCCAAGTTAAATTCCATGTAATTCGGATACCAAGTTAAATAAATTATATTGACTTCAATGATATGCATCACTCCTATAAAGGATTTACTATATCAAGGCCTGGCGCCAAATTTTTTTTTTTCGTATTTACTTAATCCAAATAATACTATCTTTAATTCTTATACAATGAAACCTAAGTGTATGTATATCTTATTGAAGGATCTTCCTATTCCAATCCAAATGGTTTAAATTTTTCTTAAATGAAATTATTATATCACAATTCATTCACACACAAAGACATTTTCTCTTCCAACTAAAGTAGTGGTTATTTAATTCTCTTTCAAAATAATATACAAAACGTTATCACAAAATTGCGTTACCTTGCTCAATTTAAGTGTTATCACAAAAATTAAAGTTAATCGTATAAAATGGAATTTAATCTAAAAATAGAAAAGTTTTTCATGTAAAAACACTTGGCGCTGCTAGACCGAGTAAGAAAAACCTATAAAAACAATTTAAGATTAGAATTGTAATTAATAAATATAAATAATAAAAGGTAATTATAATTTAGAAGTAATCATAAGAGTAATAATAAATTTAATCTTAACTTTACACAGAGATAAGAATAAATTTTGCTAATTATTTCTTTTTCATAAAGCATGTTTACAAATCTAAATTTATTTTTCTCAGATTTAATAGTATTCACAACGTTCATAATTTACACGACTCTATAACTCAATTGCATATATACACACACTAGATACTTTAACTTTAATTAGAAATGCTTCTTATTTTTCTTATTTTTTTAAATATTACATTTTTTAAGTGTTACATTCTTATTTTTCTTATTTTTCTAAATATTACATTCATATCTTAGTACTCTGTGTTATTATATCGAGATCGAAATCTAGCGGCGCCAAATGTTTTTACATGAAAAATTTTTCTATTATATTTAGATTAAATTTTTTTATTTTGTAAGGTTAACTCTTTAATTTTTGTGATAACACTTAAATTGAGCAAGGTAACGCAATTTTGTGATAACGTTTTGTATATTATTTTGAAAGAGAATTAAATAATGATTACTTTAGTTTGAAGAGAAAATGTCTTTGTGTGTGAATGAATTTTGATATAATAATTTCATTTAAGGGGATGCTAAATCGATTACCCAACTCAATCAAGGTCGATAGTACAGACTTTTTTAATTCCAAATTCGATAATAGTGGTGACATCTTTGATTTAGCTTTTACATTATATTATATAATACATATCATTCTGTCTTATTCAAACGCATACATCTATTCTTATCTGACATATGCCAGCACCATCTATTGCAAGACAGCGCAACTACTGCTACACGGAATTTCGGCTCTGTTGACAGTCCCAGTCTTCGCAAAGCACCTGTATACATGTATTTTTTATTCGGTGGAAATATTTCTTTTCTAGACTTTCAATCTTAGTTCTACAAACTCGATATCGTTCGTTTCAATAATGTGACCTCAGCTGCACGCTTATTTACAAGATATGGACTCTAAAATTTTTATAACAAACAAATATATACCTGATCTGAGGTGACAGCTGTACGAGCCAAAATTAAGTGAATTTTTAACGAACTGAAACTTTTTTTCGATTTTCTCACGAAATCCAGTGCAGCTGAGGTCCTGTTTGTGCGTTCTTTAATTTAAGCAATAATACTTTTGCAATCCGTACATCCAATACAGAGATTTTTCATCGAATGGAAATGTGGTAAAACAGGAGGCTTTAGTATCGCCTTAAGAGGAATTTAAACCATTTGGATTGGAATAGGAAGATCCTTCCATAAGATATACGTACACTTAGGTTTCATTGTATAAAAATTAAAGATAGTATTATTTGGATTAAGTAAATAAAGAAATGGGATTTGGCGCCAGTTCTTGATATGTCAATTCTTTTATAGGAATGATACATATCATTAAAGTCAATATTATTTATTTAATTTGGTATCCGAATTACATGGAATTTAACGCGCCAATTGTTGATATTAAATCTTTTTTATGATCGATACAAAAAATTTTGAGGAATTTAACTTGGCGTCAATTTTGTTGATATCAAATCTTCTATATGAATAATATATATCATTATAGTTAAGTAATATTATATACAAAGGACCGGTTTCACCAATCCGATTAAGCCGAATCAACCATAAGTGTCAACCATAAGTGGTCAATTCCACTAAACAGCAAATGCAATTAGTCAGTTCCACGGCGAATTAAGTAATTGGCGTTCGTTAAACCGGCCCAAATAATTTTTACGAAAAGCACGCACGCTTAGCGCTTTTTTTACCTTTTTTTAAAAAGGTAAATTTGTATATAATTTAAAAAATCCCACCATCACCCCCATCGTTTTATAATTGTACATATAAGATATACGTATACTCAGGTTTTATTGTATCAAAATTAAAGATAGTATTATTTGGATTAATTAAATAAAGAAATAGAATTTTACTTGGCGCCAGTTCTTGATATATCAAACCCTTTATAGGAATGATACATATCATTAAAGTCATAACAAGAGACAGTACAATTTGTGTTTTACTTTTTAATTTGATGGAATTTAATTTGATTAGTTAAGATCGTAGTATCTAGGTTTTAATTTTTCATTTGATACATTAATTTTTTTTGATTGTAATAATTTTTTTACAGAGAATTAAAGTTGCCATTACTTGGGTTGGAATAAGAAGACCTTCAATAAGAATATCTTTGAAGAAAAATTAAAACTGCTATTTTAATTGGGTTGAATACTTAGACTATATAATAGTTATAAGGCTCAATAAATTTAAAAGAACAGAAGGAGGAAGAGCTACGAGTCTAAGAATAATCGTTAAAAATTAAAAATTGAAAACGTTACCTAATAAATAAACATGTCATTTATTTAAAATATATAAAACTTTAATTTGGCGGCAATAAACAACAAAACAAAAACAAATATTTCGATCCCTATTGTAATAATAACACAGAGTCGATACGGCCAAAATGCCGCTCCTGCGGTGAGCAACAAAAAATTTCGATCAGAATAACGTACGCCGAGCCTCCTGATGATATTCAAAATTCGCGTTTGAAGAGCCGGTCACCCTTTTCAAAAACCTCCCGCCCAACGAGAAAAACGAGAGGAAAATAAAGAGAATGGCGACTTCCGACTAGGGAATCTCAAAGGGAGAGAGTGGCAAACTGCATCACGTGATGCAATTTGCCATTCTCTCATGATGTGCTCAGTTGGATGGTGTCTCTCTGTCTAAACCTCCGCCGTCTCTCGTATTTCACAGTTGGCAGCCTTTGTCTCTTATATGACATTTATAAGATGCCTTTTCATGCTGGCTCTCAACGCTCATTTCCAGCGTCAAAATAAGTCACGTGATCAAAGTTGACGTTTGATATTCGTCAATTTCTATCACGTGACTTATTTTGATGCCGAAAATAATCGTTGAACGTCGGCATGAAAAGGCACCTTTAGTCTGATGTCTATGATGCTAAAAATCGGTCCGAGTTGAAGAAAGAATTGACCAATCACAATGTATATACTTACGTTTCTTTTTTCACTTCCTCATTTCGAAACCAACTTCTATTATTATAAATATATAATTATATAAATAGTATTAAATAGTATTGGTAACGAACAAATTCTCGGTCATTTTCTTTACCAATTTTCATGATCGAAACATTAATTTCTAAAGCATCAAATATTTGCCTTCAATCGCTTGGTGCGCGGGGAGGGTGGTTGCCTAGCAAGCGTTCCGCGCCCCGCACACCGCCGTGAACCTTCAAACCTAGAAACCAGAGATGCGACATACGTCAATTTGGTTAGGTCGTCATCGCCATTTTAATTCAGTATAAGTACTTATAACCATAAGGTGCCTTTTTATGCTGACGCTCTACGCTCATTTTCAGCGTCAAAATAAAACATACTGGGTGTTTTCCATTTGATGGTACAAGTCGACACACGTGTCGTTCTATCTTTGTCACTCTCTGAATGCTAACAAGGATAGAACGACGCTTGTGTCGACTTGTGTCATCAAATGGAAAGCACCCAATATAAAAATTGACGCTTGATATTCGCCAATTTCACGTGACTTATTTTGATGCTGAAAATGATCGTCGAACGTCGATATGAAAAGGCACCTTTATAAGTTGATGATAGCTGATGCATTACGGGAAGGCTCCGATTGCACACATTGCATGTTGCATACATGCGTCGCTAATTGGCCAATTTAAAAATACAATATTCTTGGTAAAGCAGTAAAAAATTACTAGGCACCAGCTGATATGAGTGGTGTGTGCAATCGGGATTGTAGGCAAACGGGATCCTCCCATGCATTACATGAGGAAAGTTAAATTGTTAGAAAAAGAAGAAAGTGTAGTACGTACTTATTATAGCATGTACTTAAAAGTACATATATTATACGTACATTATTAGACTCTATACGTAGAGTTCTAAGACTAATTATAGCGTAATGAATTAAAATGGCGCTCTGATCACGTGATTTAAACACCCAATCAAATCATACCCTTCAATGTCGCATCTCTGGTTTCTAGTAGAGACCTAGATTTATCAGAGAGGCGCAACCAGCTTAAGTCAGTATGACAAAGGTGCTAAGAAGAGTACTAAACATGGCCGACATGCTATGAAACTGCCTTTAAACTATGTCAAACAAGATAAGACGTGTAGGATAATGTGAGATAGAATGTATAGGATAAAATGAAATAGAAATATGTTACTAGTACTATAAGTGGCTGCCAAGTCACGCAATTGGTTAGATTGCAACAGCGAATCAGAATGCATAACACCGGTTGCGCCTCTCTGATAAATCTAGGACTCTAGTTTCTAGGACTCTATTCAAACCAAACGTCAACAGGGTACCTATCATGGAGATTTTGCGATTCCGATCGGAATTGCGAGATTCTGACTGGCGAGTTTTCGACCGCGATTCCGCTCATACGATTTTCCTATCATGGATCCCAAGCGAAATCGGCTTTCCGACCATTTCTATTGATTCGAAATGAACATAAATGAAACGATAGAAACGGGTGAAATGGACTTTTGCGACCAATTACAATGCAAGTCTAGAAGAAAAATAACTAAATTCAAAATGTCGGATACACTATGAAAAGCATAGTAACAAGTGGCAGTGAGCAGTAAAAAATATGAATTTCTTAATATTTTTAAATATTTGTTAAATTATTGTTCTAAATGGAAAAATACAAAATAAAGTAAATAACATACATAAAAGTGATAACAACTAATCAAGTCAGCCTTATGATTGTCCTTTGAGCATTATTTTGTATTTAATTGGTTATATTTTTCGCAATAAGTAGAAGCATCAACTCTTTGGGGGATATTATAGTAGGGGAGGCCAAGCGGGGATTTTGGGATTTACTCGAGCGCATCAGAATAACATAAAGGGGGAAAGCTTGCACCCTAATA
>NW_017299991.1:68674-85149 GCF_001594075.2 Trachymyrmex cornetzi
ATTCCGATCGGAATTATTTCGTTTTCCCCAGAAAACACAATAGAAATCTAGGGAATAATTGAATAATTCCGATCGGAATCCATTCCGATTATTTCCATAATAGATACCCTGGAATGTGTAGGCATCTAAACGCCTCTACCGCCATCTAGTGCCAGACGGTGCAGTCGTACATTTTTTTGGTTGATGACGACGTACCTAATCTGAATCTGAATCTGAATGAAAAGTGATAGTTCGGAAATTTGCGTCGCAATATCTTCTCTTGTAGGATACGTAGAACAAAAATTAAAATACATATAATACAATCGGAGTGTAAGTTATTGATTAAGGTATACTTTAACTCAATTGAGACAGCCGTTATTGAGATCTGATAATCTCGATCTGACGCATCTCTCCGGTTCGCGTAAAGTAGGCACGGCAGTGTCGCTTAATTTTAACATTAAAAAACGTTTTTAAACGTTAAAGAAATGTGTCTTCAAACATTAAGTAAACGTTTTTAAATGTTAAAAAAATGGTTCAAATGTAAAAGGAACGAGTTAAAAGAAAAGGGCCAAAAGCTACGGCCAGAAACCAGGGTTGATAAAAATCATGTTTTTTTTGAAAAGAACAAAACACTGTGTTTTTTTTGTTCAAAATATGTTTTTAATGTTTTAAATATGTTTTAAACAATATTTAAAAAAAACATATTTAAAACATGTTTAAAACAGTTTAAAACATGTTTTTTTAAATATTGTTTAAAATATATTTAATTTTAGTTAAACTACTTATTCAATTTTATTTACATTTTATTTACATTTATTTAATTATTTACATTATTAAAACATCTGATATGTATAGATTATTCTTATTTCAACTATATAACATTGAACAAAATCTAAAAGGCAAAATAGTTACCATGATGATGGATGGCTGGAGTAATCTTCATGTCGAACCAATCATTTGTATCTCAGTAGTTGACATAGCAGAAGGAAATGTTTATTTAATTGATACAATCGATACGACAGAACATAGACATACAGCAAATTATTTATTAAATTTAGCTATAACAGCAATAAAAACCTGTCAAAAGTTTGATTGCTCTGTTAGAAGTTTCGTTACTGACAATGCAAGTAATATGACTAAAATGAGAAATCAGCTCTTAGAATGCGAAGAGTTAAATTTATCAGATATAATAACATATGGTTGTTCGGCGCATATTTTGAATTTATTGGCCAAAGATATAGATATGCCACATTTGAAAGAGGAGATAAAGAAAATAATAAAATATTTCCGAAATACTCATTTTCATTAAATGAAGATCAAGTAGAAGAGGCATTGGAATATGCATCTTCACGTTATCCTGAAGCAATGCCATTTATAATACAGTACCAAGCAAAAAGTTCACCATTTAGAGAATATTTATTTTCAACTGAAAATATAGAAAATGTCAGTCCAATATCATGGTGGCGTTCTCTCCAAAACAGCATGAATAATGTTATGTTTGATTTATCAATGCAAGTTCATACAGCTGTCGCATCTTCTGCAGGCATTGAAAGATTATTTTCCACTTTTGGCTTTATACACAGTAAAGTACGCAATAGACTAGGAATAGAAAAAGCATCAAAATTGGTATCTATTATGAAAAGTTTAAATTCTAAAAATTCAGAATAAGTCAAAAATAAATATAAACTATTGCCAAATTAGTTTTTAAATCAAGATTTTGGGTTTTTAATTTTATTCAATTTTTGTTTTTATTGATTTTAATTCTCACATGGTTATTTAATATATATAAATATCCAATGTTATTTAATATATATAAATATGTCTATGTTTACATTATATACAAAAAAAAGTATATTATTATATATAAATGTATAAAGATATTATTAGCCTAAAATCCGTATTTCCTTATTTTCCTTTTAAAAAACATGATTTAAACACTTGTTTTAAACATGTTTAAAATCTGTTTAAAATATATGCTTGTTTAAAACAGTACAGTGTTTAAAACATGTTTTAAACATTTGTTTTAAATACAAATGTTTTAAACATAACAACCCTGCCAGAAACTGTTCATAGCTCTTTTCTTTTAACTCGTTTTTAAATTATTAAGCCATTATACCATTGTATAATTGTAAAAAAAAAACGTTTTTTTTAATTAACAAAAAAGAATCTATTCCATTAATTAAAAGTTTTTCAAACGGTTTTTGCTATGAAAAAAAAACGTTTAAAAAATATTTCATAAACATTTCTTTGCTGATTGGTCTGGGAATATACGTCAGTTACGTATACTCAGATAGCAAAATGCTAGCAGTATGCCAGCAAACTTGATCATGACGTTACAGCAGATATCAAGCTGCTGCTTCCTCATTAAGCTTAATTTTTAACAGCATAATCTGCCAACATAGAATGACTGTAGAAATGCAATAGAAATTGAGCATTCTTTGCTATAAATATCGTGACGGCAAATACGTAGCAAATATTGAGCAAAGTTTGCCATTTCAAATACTAAAAGCAAAAAGACAACAGAAATCAAGCATGATTTAACGTCACACTGTGACAGCGAAATCGTGACGAGACTACGGCACGAGTTACTATATCGAATATTGACAGCAAAACTACAGCAAATATCGAGCACAACCTGACGTCATGACGTGATTGCAAAAACGCAGATATAGAACGCGAATTTCCTTATCAGTTGATCAAAGCAGAAACGCAACAGAAATCGTACACAATCCGTCGTCACATGTACTGACAGCAAAACTACTGCATAAACCGAGCACAGCCTGCCGTCACGACGCGCGACGTGACTGCAGAAAATACGCATAATAAATATAATTTATATCATACATTTAACTTTTATTAACTAAAAACTTTTATTAAAGAAGTACATTTAATCAGAATAAGATTTTGCTAAATAGAAATTGTATTTTTAATTTTTTTGTATCTTAAGTAGTGTTAATAAATGAAAAATTTTCCGTATTGAGAGAATTGTTGCTCGGTTTAAAAAATTAATTTAATATTCAGAATTTTCTATAGGAATTGTGTCAGAAATTAAATCGATAAGAAAATATTACACATTTTTATTTTCACTAGCCGCGTTATGTAGTCTTTATACATATTTGCCCGTGACAGAAATTTAAATACGAGATAAATACCCTAATAACACAGGGACGTCCTATGGACATCCTGTGGACGTCCTATGGACTATGACATGAGCGCCTCATTATGTCCCACATACATCCGCTGGACATCCATTGTGGTATTATCGGGGATTAATTTAGGATATATTCAGGACTATTTTAGGACTTTCTGGACGATTTTAGGACTATTTCAGGATGTATTAAAAGCAAAATAAAATGATCATATCCACTCACAGAAGCTGATGCCTGGAAAGTATTTTCCACTGTTCAAGCGTTGTGAATAGGTGATCAATTGTAAACGTGGTCAAATTACTGTAAGAAATAAGCAACAACACGAGAAAAATATCAGGGCGCTTCGAGTCTTGAACCGAGGCCTGGTCTCTCCTCTGAGTTGATAGACTTCCGTCCTGCCATTAAGCCACACAGCCTCGACGCTGATAGCTTCTCTGTTATGCTCATTTCCTGTAAATTTCTTACACTACACTCTTAATTTTTAGATAATAAAATTAACTTAATTCATGTATATATAAATGTACTTAATATGTTTTGTTGTTAGCACATGATCACGTTAGTATCAAAGAAAAGGACATTCCATTGAAATATTTAAAACTGATTCTTTCAATTAATGTAAATATTAAGTTGTATATAGTTTTGTAACATACATATATAATACATTATTTATATATAAAAAATTTTTACGGAAGTCTTTTCCGAAGGACGTTCTGAGACTGTCCCACAAGGACGTCCTAAGAAAGTCCCACAAGGACGTCCTAAGACTATCTCAAGGACGTCCTGGGGCTATTCCCACGATGTCCCGAAGCTGTCTCAAGAATGTCCTGAGGCTATTCCCATGAGGTCTTGAAGATGTTCAAAGGACGTCCTGAGGATGTCCTGAAGATGATGCCCTAAGAATATCCTCAGGACATCCTGTGGAGATATGCATATCCATAAAATGTCCAGGATATCATGGGACATATTCAGGATAATTCTGAGGTCGTCTTGTGCTGTTAGGGTATTGATAGATACGTCGTCTATCGATAAACGGGAAAACTATGGTGCAATATAACTAGTAATGACAGATTATGCACGATTTCTGCTGCGTTTTTATCTTCAACAGCTGATAAAGCAGATTACAATATCCATACGTATCACGATGTGACTGTTCAAAACACGGCATGCTGTGCTCGATTTTTGCTGTGATTTTGCTGTCAATATTTGATATAATAAGTAATGCGGTATTCCTGCTGCATTACCGTTCTCACAATGTAAGAGCAAATTTGTCATATTTCCAACTACATTTTGCTAATTTAATATCACGTCAAATCTAGCTTTTTGTTTTATTTTTTGTTTATATATTGTACCAACATATAATGTATGAATTTTGTTCTATTTATACTGAATATATTTTGCTCAATTTTTCTAGCATTTTTTAAAGCACGTTATGATGCAGTGTCTTTAGAATTTTTGCTGTATTTTTGTTAACGCTAGTTGAAATGACAGATCTCGACTGCTGTCCAATTTTTGCCAACGTAATATGTAGCATACATTTACAGTGCGTGCTTCCGACACGTCTGGCTATTTGGGTATAGAATCTTTTTTGTAAACAATATCACGGATTTCATTTTTCGTTTGATATTTTTTATTGTATGTATATATAATCAATATTTTAGAAAATATTGATAAAAAAACACATTTTTTTCATATAGTTTTCAAGATGACGATCTAAATAATATGACCGTCAATAAATTCTTTCAGATTCGTTTTCAGCGATGAAAAATACATAAAAAAATCAAATTTCAAAAAAGTCAAGTAAAAGCATAGCTAATCTGAATATTTATCGATGTTTGTTTTAATTTATATTTTTCATCGTTTTATTGAATTAATACATAATTTTTCTATTAGAGTTTTCATTATTAGAAGTTTTCGATAATAGTCATAATATATTTGTTTACGTAAAAGTAGATAAAATAAAAATTTTAATTTTTTTAATTTCCAAAGTTTTATGCATTGACACCCTCTGAATCTGAAAAGTCGCGATGTTCGCGTAATTATATACGCATGGATATTTCAAATTCCGTGATTTTTTCTTCTTGTCGGAATCTCCGTATTTAAATATGTAGTTTCAAGCATGGAAAACGTAAAATCAAAAAGTAATCGCTTTAAGTGGTTGCATTCTCTAGTACTTCGTCACTTGGAGCGTCGTTTGGAGTGCCCTTTCAAACGCGTTGACATTGGTTAACATCGCGTCGTCGTTGAACGCAGACATCGCAAACCCTCGCGACGCAAGCGCGACGCACAGCGTGACCAACATCTCCGACCTAAGAACGCGCAGTCGCGCGCCGATCCTGTCGGGTGGGAGAAGTGATCAGCTGTGTGTAACGAAGGAGAGCGAAATGTTCATTCTGCAGAGGTCTATATCGTGAGTACCAGAAGGAAATTTCTTTTGACTCTCGACCTTAGAGACCGTTGATGCTTCGAGCGGTCAGAGGGCTACGGCCCGTCGACATCACGAGCTGTTGACGTACAACGGGCAATCGATGGACGACACGAATAACGCGAAGGGGCGGGTGCGCTGATCCTTCGTTAAAGCACAGAAAGGATAACAATCGTTTGCGAACAAAAAGAACCGTCGTGTAATCTGACACGCGGGACAAATCGTAATGCGGTGCTGAAAATAGGAGCACTTCGATAACCAGCGATCGATACCAGGTGAAGCCAGACTTGCCGTGACAGCAGAATCGTTTACCGTGTTTTTGTTCAGGTGTTCCCGCCACTGCGACGATTTGTTCTCTCATCCTTTTTCGCGCTATCCCTGGCTTTCACCTGGCCTAGTTCGTCTCTCTGTGGCCTTGATCGTCGGAATACAAATCTTTTTTTGTGTGAACATTGATTCAAGGTACTCGTCGTCCTTCGAAAAGTAGCTCTCCAATGGAAATTCACCGTGTGTAGGCGTAATCTATATTTTGAGAATCTTTGTATCTCGAACTAGTTATCAAGAAATATTGTTATGATTGATTAAACATTGCTATAAAAAAACTATAGTTTATAGTTGCTACGTTTTGATCAGCATTCTGCCGGAGATCGATTAACAGTATCGTTTATTTAAACGGCATTGATTATCAGTACCATTTATTTAAACAGTTAAATTTACTTTCTATGTAGTATTTTTTTTTATTAAAAAAAAGTCATCAGGTTTGGCGCTCCTGCCGAACATATTTGCAGAGTTGGAAGGAAATTTGTGTGCGTGTGTTTAAAGAAAGATCATCAAAATCAGCGATTAGCTGGAAAGTTTGTCAGCCAGAGAGCCAAAGAGGAAACTGTGGTCAGAATTTTAAATTAAAGATATCTGCTAACAAATTTTGATTTATTTTAAAGTTTTGTTAGATTTCTTCAAATGAATCAAATTAAATTATTTATTAACTTTAGCTGCAAGATAAAAATTGACACGTATAAATGACTTATCACAATCCTCTTGACATTTTCTCGATTTCTCAATAGTTTTTTTTAACATTTTTAGTTATTTATTGTTACTAACAAAAAATGAGTTAATATTTGGAACAAGTTCTCATTTGTATAATAATAACATTCCACATTTTCCTGCATTTCAGCATTTTCTGAATTAAATTGAGCAAAGCAACGTTATTTTACATAATCATTTTGCCGATTCTGTTGCGAAATAGAAGTTGGCGGAAATAAACGGATCATGAATGATCTCGTGACTCAAAGTCAAGGTAAAAACGGTAGCCGTCCGGAAACTATTGCACCAGGGACGTATAATTGCACGCAATAGATTCGGGTTCAGTAAACAACGAAAAAAGAATACACGGAGATATTAAATCGTAATATTTATTCTAAGATATCAGTCACGTGCAAAGAATTACAAAGTATCTTATGTTTAATAATGATGAAAAAATTTATTTTTAATAATCTCGAAAAACAAAATTGGTTTAGTAAAACTACGCTCCTAAAAAGAAATAATTACTTTTTCTCAGTAAATTTTTGCCCGTTTTTAAACTGTAATTACTCGGCGAATAATTAACATTAAAAGGTATTAAAAAAGGATTCTATAGGACAAACTCTCTAAGGTGCTTTTTAATTTTTATTCAGTTTAATATTCGATAATATTCCGTAGTCAGCTTTGAATAAGAACATATTTAAGATATCTAAAAGGGCATAGCGGAATAAGCATGTAAAATCTGCCCCCGCACCAATCGAGCTCAAATTGGAGTCATTATTTGGCACTCCTGAGATATAAAACTTCCCCAAATATTAGCCTCGAAATTGCATTTTTTGGGGAGTTATGGAGGGGGAAAGCGAAATAAAAAGTGGTTTTCTTCGGAAACGACTGTACCGATTTTAATGAAAAAAATATATGTTGTAAACATGGTTTAGATAAGTTGAAAAAAATTTTTTGAAATTTTTATGATGAAAACAAAATCAACATTTTTGAATTTCTTATAAATTTTTTTTTTGGTGATATTTTTGAGTGACCACTTTTATACTTCATAAAAACAATCTGTAGACTCTCTACTTTAACATACATTTTTTTTAAATTGATCGGAGTGGTAGAACATGGTTAAAAAAACAATCATTCGCGCAACACCGTGCCGACTGGGCGACCGCGGCCTCGGCGCACTGCGGCGCATGGCGGCTGTTACCATGGTACTAGATATTAACCTTGTTGCAGTGTTGCAATGTAATTGCCAAGTAAATTGATAGAGACAAAGATTTTATTATTGCTTACACATTTATTCAGTGAACATTATAATATAATAATATATAATATTACATATTTCCATTAAGGGTACATTCTAGTGTAAAATTTTCAAAAAATCTATTTTTTTATTGCATATTTTGATTGTACAACATTTCAAGAATACACTGTCAAAATTTCAGCAAAAAATTCAAAGAATTAACAATACTACAGCCAAAAGTTCTTTTTTTACAGCTAAATGTTTTAGAAAGTTGAAAGCTTACTTTATGGACCAGGAATCGCTGATTAACGGTAAATAGTTTAATTAGCATTTTATTTAAAAAAAACCTAAAAAAAGTTTTAAACGCGTTTTTTTTGAGTGGTTGACACGGTTTCGGAAAAACTAATCGACCGATTAAAAAAATTCTTGCAGCGTTGTATTCGTAGATTGATTGGCTATCGTAAAGCGGATCACGTAAAGAAGAATAAACCGGTTTTGTTAAAAATTAAATTTTTTATCCAACTTTTTTGAACGAAAAAAAGCGTTTTTTTACATCATTTTCTAAAAACACGTATCAACTCGAGAATTATCAATATTTTTCAATAATTCTGCTTTACGCGATAGCCACACAAATAAGCTTTAAGAACAAATTTTGTTTTTTTTATTTCAGGTTATTCACGGTTCATGAGATATCGTGTCAACCGTTTGGTCATTTCATTTTTTCAACGCTGCGCCTCTCAACTAATTTCTTGAAATTTTGGAACGAAAATATTACTGTAAAAATTTTTTTCATATATTGACATGTGTATTAATAAGCATATCAAAAATTAGAATCGTGTGTCTTATATAGTTTTCTTTATAAAAAATTCCAAAAAGGCCTTATTTTTAGTTCGGTTATACCAGAATGTATTCTTAAGGAGGTCTGCAATTAGCCTATAAAATTTATACTTCCCGGAGCTTACCACAAGGAGGTTGCAGTACGTTTTTAAACTCCATATTTTCGGGGTGCTTTTTTAACGTGAGTCCCGTCGCCTCTCACGTTATGTATTTATCATCGGGGTGCTTTTTTACCGGCGTGAGTCCTCTCGTCTCTCATGTTATGTATTTATCATTGGGGTGCTTTTTTAACGTGAGTCCCCTCGTCTCTCACATTAACAAACCTCTCACATTAACAGAAGAGAATTAATTAATTCTTAATCATCGTCATTATCACTTTCAATGACTGGAATGGAATTATCTTTCTTACATATATCGCTGAGTATTTCTGCCGGTTTAAAAATTTTTGATAAATATCTTGCATAAGATAAATAATATATTAATTGTAAAACAAAATGGCTCATTCCACGTACACCTGGTGAATTTGGTGAAAAATACAAACTTTAATTCTTTTCGTTTACATAAATTCTAAGACAAACATTTCGATCTGTCGTCAGATCTCTCTCATTATCAATATCATATAATCCTATTAATCACAAACCCTATCCAATCGTTATACAGAGAATACAATTATCATATACAATTTTTGTTCTGCGATGAAATGTTATTATATTAATCAATAAAAGCCGCTATGATTTCTACAATTGGAGTAACATTCCTTTGATGACATGATCGTCAAGAGATGAAAAACTTTGATTATATACGATGTTATAGCATATCAATTATTAAAACTATATGATTCCAACCATGGTGTCTATTTTTTATAGTCAATTCGGAGATAAAATTATTATCGAATTGACTATAAGAAAATGGACACCATGGTTGGAATCATATAGTTTTAATAATTGATATGCTATAACATCGTATATAATCAAAGTTTTTCATCTCTTGACGATCATGCCATCAAAGGAATGTTATTCTGTATAATGAATCTGTATAACGATTGGATAGGGTTTGTGATTAATAGGATTATGACATTGATAATGATCTGACGACAGATCGAAACGTTTATTTTAGAATTTATGTAAACGAAAAGAATTAAAGTTTGTAAACAAAATAGAATATACCGTGATAAAAATTTAAAATAATATAGTTAAGAAGGCATACACCACGAACGCCAGATGAGAATGGCTTGAGAATTTATTTGAATTTGGAATATTACAATAAAATAGACGTTTCGGTCTTAAATTAGACCTTCCTCAGTATTACAAAAATAGTCAATAATAATTTATTACGCATATAATTAGTTAAAATTAACGAATATAAGTTCTATATGTTGTCAGCAGATGATTTGATAACGCTCTTAAATAGATTTGATTATGATAGACGACCCCGTGATCAAACAATCAAATTGTCTACCGGATCCCGATAAATGAACCAAAGCCAATAGGAACATTCTTTGTTCAACCTCGATGCAACGCAAAAGTTCCCATTTCTGCGTCGAACGATAAAATACACAACAATCCAGGATCTAGAGTCAATGTGATTGTGCTCAGCGTTAAAAACGTTATATAGAATATAGAATATAACGTTTTTAACACTGAGCACAATCACATTGACTCTAGATCCTGAATTGCTGTGTATTTTATCGTTCGACGCAGAAATGGGAACTTTTGCGTTGCATCGAGGTTGAACAAAGAATGTTCCTATTGGCTTTGGTTCATTTATCGGGATCCGGTAGACAATTTGATTGTTTGAACACGGTTGCATCTATCATAATCAAATCTATTTAAGAGCGTTATCAAATCATCTGCTGACAACATATAGAACTTATATTCATTAATTTTAACTAATTATATGCGTAATAAATTATTATTGACTATTTTTGTAATACTGAGGAAGGTCTAATTTAAGACCGAAACGTCTATTTTATTGTAATATTTCAAATTCAAATAAATTCTCAAGCCATTCTCATCTGGCGTTCGTGGTGTATGCCTTCTTAACTATATTGTATTAAGGTTTGTATTTTTCACCAAATTCACCAGGTGTACGTGGAATAAGCCATTTTGTTTTACAATTAATTGTTACTTGATCCACGGTCGTTTGTTGTTATATAAATAATATATTATTGCGGCAATATGGGGGCAACAACCAATTGTTCGTCTGCCATTACCACACTCACATGCATAATGAGTCACACCGGAAACACCGATACTATTTGGTTTGTATCTCAGGAAACATCTATATGTTACACGAGAAATATGTCGGGATGGAACTTTTAGTTTAAGAACATTTTTCTCATCCTTGACATATTCTATATTTAATTTACCATTTTTATCTATCATCTTTATCAAATACGACACGGCTTGAGAGAGTTGATACGAACCGCTAAAGAAAATCTTCATGTCTGTTTCTGTCATTTCCGGAAAATCCAAAAGATCATTACATATAATATTTTTGAAAAGGAGTTTTCGGCGAAACCATCTTTTTTCTTCAGCCTCAATCAGAAATACTCAGCGATATATTTAAGAAAGGTAATTCTATTCTAATCATTGAAAGTGATAGTGACGATGATTAAGAATTAATTCTCTTCTGTTAATGTGAGAGGTTTGTTAATGCGAGAGGCGAGGGACTTATGTTAAAAAAGCACTCCGATGGTAAGTACATAACGTGAGAGGCGAAGGGACTCACATTAAAAAAGCACCACGAAAATATGGAGTTTAAAAAAGTACTGCAACCTCCTCGTGGTTAATTCCGGGAATTATAAGTTTTATAGGTTAATTGCAGACGTCCTTAATGGAAATATGTAGTATTATATTATTACATTATAATGTTCACTGAATAAATGTGGCAATAATAAAATCTTTGTCTCTATCAATTTACTTGGTGATTAAATATTGTAATAAGTATATTGTACCATGGCAACAGCTGTCGTGTACCGCAGCGCGCCGGGGCCGCGGTCGTCCAGTCGGCACGGCGTTGCGCGAATGATTGTTTTTTTTAACCATGTTTAATCCGATCAATTTAAAAAAAAATTTATGTTAAAGTAGAGAGTCTACAGATTATTTATATGAAGTATAAAAGTGGTCACTCTAAAATTCACCAAAAAAAAAAATTTATAAGGATTACAAAATTTTTTTAATGGTTTTGTTTTCGTCGTAAAAATTTCAAAAAAAATTTTTTCGACTTATCTAAACGATCTTTACAACATATATTTTTTTCATTAAAATCGATACAATCGTTTCCGAAAAAAATCACTTTTTATTTCGCCTTCCCCCTCCTAAATATAACTCCCCAAAAAATGCAATTTCGAGGCTAATATTTGGGGAAGTTTTACATCTCAGGAGTACCAACTAATGACACAAATTTGAGCTCGATTGGTGCGGGGGCAGATTTTACATGCTTATTCCGCTATGCCCTTTCGAAATTTGCAGTCTTCTATCAATTAATAAAAAAATTGACGAACATAATCATTGATATTATTTCAAAATATGGAATTTGCACTTTCAATAGAAAAAGAAACTGTTCTTCGCTTATTATTTAGCAAGATATGGTGATTTAAAGTAACGCCTGATTTTTTTATGATTTTAGCAAAGTACCGCCGACATTTGGGTTTTTTTTCATTTTTTTTTTAACAAGAAAAAATGAAAAAAGATCTACACGAACACACATGCACATGTAGAGTAAAATCAGGCATAGGCTACTAATATGGAATAGTGGTTTATTTTTTAAACAAAGCATTGCAATCTGGCGGCAATTGCTGAAAGATTATTGCAACTGTTACCAAACATGTCATAACAAATAATGAACTCGGTCCGACCAACCGTTTTGCTACAATTAACATTTATTCATTTTCGTTACGTCAGAAGATTCAGCAGCTTTTTCTAAAATGTGTTCTCACAAACTGAAGGTAAATTTTTTTAATGCTTATATTGCACAGACGCTTTTAATAATGTTGCATGAACAATATTATGCAGATTAATTGCTATTTCAAACTTGTTTATTACTACGGAAAGACTTTATTTGTCATATGACGACATGCTGATAATGTGGAATACATCGAGGGTTGAGAATATGGAATAGATTCCATGCATGTTAGCAACTTATTCGTGATCAGATTAGGTTAGGTTAAATTACAGCATGTATTCTATATCAGTTTATTTGCGATTTATCAGCTTATTTGCGATTTTTTATTTATCCATGCGTAATAACGTTCGTAATGATGCTATTATATTTTCTGTGTTATCGTACAATAAAAATTGAACAGTTTTCTATTTTTCTTGATCAGTTTATATAAATAAACAAAGGACTTCATTTATTGTGTTATTTATTATTATGGTCAAAATTTCATCGGTATTCATATTACATCCCATTTTTTAGACTCCCCCATTTTCTCACTTTTGACTTTTTTGTTAATATTGACGTTGGACTTAAATTTTGGTGACTTTCATTTATTGGATGTTGTAGCTAACATATTCCTCCAGAGTTCTGTGTAAATTTGAAGTCTACATATGCATTTATATCGGAGCAATGTTAATTTAAAAAAAGCTATTCCATAATCCTTGCTTTTACCCTACATTTCATACGCGCGCGCGCTCACACACACAGACGCATGCACGCACGCACATGATTTGCAAAATCTGACCAACCAATCTCCTAGTGCTGCAGTGGTGCACACATAGCTTATACTACTAGAGGGGGAATATACACGTCGAGCTGTGAGCAAGACTGAGAGACAGAAGATGTATTTCTGTCCTCTTCTATAATCCTCTTTTGGCATATGCGCAGAAAGAAGAAAAGTTACTGAGCAGGAAAAAATATATCTTTCTATCCTCTTTTATCGAAAGAAGAAAAGTTACGGAGCAGAACAGAAATATACATCTTCTGTCTCTCAGTCTTGCTCACACTTTCCACTCATTGCTTGGATAGGTCATTCCCCCTTTAGTAGTATAAGCTCTATGGGTGCACATCGGATTACGCAAATGCCGGCGGTGTATAGTGGTGAAATCATAAAAAGTCAAGGGCTACGAGTAATTTAAATCAACATATCTCGCTAAATAGTGTAGCACAAAATTGTTTTTAGTTTGAAAGTGCAAAGTCCACATTTTGAGATGGTATCGATGATTATGTTTGTCAATTTTTTTGTTAGTCGGTGTAAGACTACAAATTTCAAGATTTTAGATATTACAAATACATTCTTATTCCAAATTGATCACGCCTTTGAATATTAAACTGAGTAAAAATTGAGTAAAAGCATCTTATAGTAGAGAGTTTGCCCTGTGTGTAAAACCCTTCTTTAATCTTTTCTTTACACCATTTATTCGCTGAGTAATTACAGTTTGAAAATGAGCATTTTTTTACGCCATTATTCGCTGAGTAATTACAGTTCAAAAATAGACAAAAAACTGAGAAAAAGCGACCATCTAACTTTTCAAGCTGTGTATTTGTTTTTTATTTGAATGAAAGTAGTAAATGTGCAAATATAAATATGACACGTATACAAAATAAATTAATCTTAGACTCTTAATCCTGTATCGCGTAGTATCTTTAAATTCGTAAAAGTTCTGAAGCAAAAATGACATTTTGATTTACACACTAATAGGAGGTATTTGTTCCATATACTAGATGTTTTCCTCGGAATATTGAATATGTATACGTATATTAGTAAAATGTACATATATACATATAATATACATATAACATGTATATTTATAATATATAAATATATAATGTATATTATGTAATATATATATTTACTAAGTAGAAAGTTTAAAGGGCGAATGAGAGTCAGAATATAAAAACGAATTTCTTAAAATATCATAACTAATATATTATTACGTAGATCTTAAAAATTATTGTAATAATAAAATTAAGAAGATTATATAAATTAAATTATCCTTACGTGTGATTACATAGTTAAGTATATGCTAACAATACATGTTTCGGCTGCAGAGTTGAGCCTTCCTCAGTTATACAAATTTCCATTAAACGCATTGAGCACTCAGTGATTAGAAATGTTCAAAAATCCACATTTATCCACAGTTATCCACCAAGTCGAACAAACACAAAACGGCTGCTCGACCGTGTGGAGGAAACATTGGAGATTCTATACATGAAGAATCTTATGATCTTGTTAAAAAATAAAGCAATATTTATTCTCCAGATACCATAACTCACCGATGTGGTTCCTGACGTCTAAATCGCATTAAATATGTTCGTCGATACGTCATTGCAAGAATAAAATAATATAAAACGTTAAAATAATTTTCTCATTAGAATCGTCAATTCATTAATATTATTTAGCTTACAAAGATTAATATGTGATTGTGACGACTGCCAAGACTCGATTAACGACAATGTGTTATATGTCAAGCGGTCATATGTTTTTCAAAGTTAAATTCTGTTTATGATTGTTAAATAAAATTTATGAAGGCTTTCTGTATCGATTTCTGAAGTGATTCATATTAAAAACAAGAGAATGGCCTGAACTAAAAAAAAAACTAAATTTTTTATAGTTTATTCTGGAATATATTGACATAAAATGTTAAATATTATAACTTGTAAATTATTAGTTTTTTGATAATCCCTTGATTTATGATTAATACTAAATAAATAAATACCTTAATACTTTTATGAATAGAATAATGAGCTAAATCAATTAGAGAAAAGAAAACACATAGTTGCTTAAAAAAAATATGTATGCAAAATGGATACTTTTTAAAATAAGCAACTGTGTGTTTTATTTCTTCCAAAGTCGGGTCAAGGTTATCTAAAATTTTTTTAATGGAAACCCTAATTTTTTATTTCATGTTCATGTAGCTGACGTCAAGACCTTTTTGAAACATTATAATAAAATATCTTTTCAATGAATTCTTTATAAATTATGGGGTTTGAAAGTTAACAAGTCAATACTGAATTTGACTCCATGATAGTCTATCTCAATGTAGAATTCTCTTTTCATTTTTGGAGTAAAAAATAGGGATTTCCATTAAAAACGACATCAGTTAACAATTGCTTGGCGAGTGATCATATGAATATTAATGTGGTCAAACAGAGTGCTTCCAACATTGATCCGTTAACTTTCAAGCCCCATAACTTGTGAAGTATTCAATAAAAAAAAATTTTATTATATTGTTTTAAAAAGATCTTGTTATTCGACATTGAAGCAAAAATGACTCTTTTTATTCAATGTCGAATAACTCGTCGAAAAAAAATCGTACAACGTTCAATAAAAAAGCAAATTGAAGGTAAAGATTCACTCTTTCGATTGTTTAAAACCGCATTTGTGTGCGATTTTTAGTTCATGCCATAGACTTTTGTAAAATTTGTATAAAATTTTCAGATTTGACGGATATCCACTTCTGTTTGTATAACTCCGTAAAAAATCAATCGGATCGAAATATCAATTACCGATTTCGAAAGTAGAGATTTCAAGCTTTAAAATCCTTTTATAAAAATCTCATTACGACCGTTTTTCACGGAGTTCCTCTATCTTGAAGTTTGCCTACTGAACAGACGATTAAAAAATCATTTAAAATTGGTATTAAAAAGAACCAAAATTAAAATTCATGAATCTCCGTGAAAAATCGCGGGACAATATTTGATAATGCGTTTTAAAGCTTAAGACATAACTGTCGAATGATTCGAATCATATACCTCTGCAAAAATTTCATTACAAATGGCGCTAATTTAAATTAAACCTTATAAAATTGAAGAACAAATTTGTGTGCACGGGTAAAACAAATTTTTTTCTGCATGTTTTTTTAAGTGGACCGTAGAGCTTAACATT
>NW_017299991.1:85257-85522 GCF_001594075.2 Trachymyrmex cornetzi
GCCGCCGGTATTAGCATTACCCGAGGTGTACCACGGGGAGGTTACGCGATCGAACTTTACACTTCGTGTGTGTGTTTGCGCGCGCGCGCGTGTGCGTGTGTGTACATATGCATTTTTGTTAGCCAAAAACTGGTGGACTTGTACATGTTGAGACGTGACTAAAACCTAGTATTGCCACCTCTATTTTCAATAACGTCCTGCAAACGTTGTCTCATATTAATACATCTCCGTATTGCGAACTGCGGGATAGTACGCCAAATTTGAC
>NW_017299991.1:86651-87055 GCF_001594075.2 Trachymyrmex cornetzi
TATCCCGCAGTTCGCAATACGGAGATGTATTAATATGAGACAACGTTTGCAGGACGTTATTGAAAATAGAGGTGGCAATACTAGGTTTTAGTCACGTCTTAACATGTACAAGTCCACCAGTTTTTGGCTAACAAAAATGCATATGTACACACACGCGCGCGCGCGCAAACACACACACACGAAGTGCAAAGTCCGACCGCGTAACCTCCCCGTGGTACACCTCGGGTAATGCTAATACCGGCGGTAACAATACAAATGTTTAGAGGAAGATCTGAAAATTCATTATTCATTTCAAATCGTTACACTTCAGTGAAAAAAATTGTAGCGTAATGCTTAAGAAATCATTTTAAGTGGGTAATGTTAAGCTCTACGGTCCACTTAAAAAAACATGCAGAAAAAAATTT
>NW_017299991.1:87144-87418 GCF_001594075.2 Trachymyrmex cornetzi
AGAGGTATATGATTCGAATCATTCGACAGTTATGTCTTAAGCTTTAAAACGCATTATCAAACATTGTCCCGCGATCATTTTTCACGGAGATTCATGAATTTTAATTTTGGTTCTTTTTGATACCAATTTTAAATGATTTTTTAATCGTCTGTTCAGACGTAGGCAAACTTCAATATAGAGGAACTCCGTGAAAAACGGTCGTAATGAGATTTTTATAAAAGGATTTTAAAGCTTGAAATCTCTACTTTCGAAATCGGTAATTGATATTTCGATC
>NW_017299991.1:87650-91215 GCF_001594075.2 Trachymyrmex cornetzi
AAAAATCAATCAGATCGAAATATCAATTACCGATTTCGAAAGTAGAGATTTCAAGCTTTAAAATGCTTTTTTAAAAATCTCGTTATGGTCATTTTTTACGAAGTTACATTCTTTTGAATTTTGACCTATTTTTGAGGTGGACTTAAGTGATCCTTTAATTTTTTTGCGTACTGTATATATATATATATATATGTGCGTGTGTGCGTACGTGCGTGCATTCACACAAGGTGTTTCCTCTAATTTGATAATTTAAAATATCTCCGTGGTTTTTAATGATACGAGAAAATATCAAAAGAGAAAGTTGTTCGGTTTGAAGGGGCATATTATAATGAGCAAAAAATTTTTCTTAAAAGATCATATTTTTTGAGACTTCAAGATCACCTCCACTTTTTTAGATGGAATTGTATGATTTTTTTTTCACACAATATGATTTCTCTATTATCCTGAATATGAAAGTATTAAACAGTGATATAAAAAGAAAACAATAGTTTACGAGGTATTTTACATTTTTACTATTTTATTCTGGCATTGTGTAAAAAGAATCATACAATTTCATTTAAAAAAGTGGAGGTGACTTTGAAGTCTCAAAAAATATGAGAAAAAGGATCCCGCACAAACCTTATGGGAAGTGGCCCTCGGTTAAATTCGCTCAAATTGATGTATGTTGTAGCCCTTAATGTTCTGATGAAAAGTCTCCATGGCCACAAAGCTTGAAACTCAATAGTTTTTTCTACACGTACATTCTAAGTAATCTAAGTACACCGCGACTTGCCTTAAAGGGAAGGCCATTATTTGTTTTCATCTTTCAACGCTATATTTTTTTATGTAATTGGGAAGTGGTCCTCGGTTAAATTCGCTCAAATTGATGTATGTTGTAGCCTTTAATGTTCTGATGAAAAGTCTCCATGGCCACAAAGCTTGAAACTCAATAGTTTTTTCTACACGTACATTCTAAGTACACCGCGACCTGCCTTAAAGACGGGAAGGCCATTATTTGTTTTCATCTTTCAACGCTATATTTTTTTATGTAGATTTTTATTTAGATTCTAAACTAATTAATTCTTCTTCAAACTGTCTTTACTTGAAATACATTAATTCTAAATTCGGTATGCTTAGAAATCTTACTAATATGTCGATGGAAAATTTTTTCCAACCCAAATACATAAAAAAATATAGCGTTGAAAGATGAAAACAAATAATGGCCTTCCCGTCTTTAAGGCAGGTCGCGGTGTACTTAGAATGTACGTGTAGAAAAAACTATTGAGCTTCAAGCTTTGTGGAGACTTTTCATCAGAACATTAAGGGTTACAACATACATCAATTTGAGCGAATTTAACCGAGGGCCACTTCCCATAAGGTTTGTGCGGGGTCCTTTTTTGCTCATCATAATTTATGTCTTTTTGAATCAGACAACTTTCTGCTTTGATATTTTCTCGTATCATTAAAAACAACGGAGATATTTTAGATGATCAAGAGTTAGAGGAAACGCTGTATATACGTATACATACAGGGTATCAGGAAATAACCGCAAAATGTTTCGTGTATGGGTAGAATAGACTATATTGAGTCGAAAAGTCTTGTACATTTTGCAAGTTTCCCCAATAGTTAACGAGATATTAATCCTTACAGATAGTCGCCGGGGGCAAACGCGCCCTGTCCGAGCTACGGAGGCTCGCGGTGATGTGTGAGCGCGGGGCTCTTGCCAGGCAGTCCCCACTCCTCACGGTCCGCGCGTCAAGCGATCGGAAATAAATCGTTTCCGAGTTATAACCATTCTTATGTTAAAAAATTGAAATTTAATTTTCATAATTGCAACCATAATTAATTTTATAGTGTTTCAACATAAATAACTACATATTTTATTTTAAATTTGTTTTACTTTTTATTTTTTAATTTTTCGATATTTGTAAATATGATTACTGCATTATTTTTAGATAAACATAAACAGGTATTTAAATAGAAATTAAGTAAAATGTTCAAAATGACCACCTTCAGTACGAATGCAGCCCCTTATTCTTCCACCAAAAGAATTACAAACTCTTTGTAAAATTTTTGGATCCCTCCTTATTTCTTTGAATCCATGGATTATTCTTTGTCCTAAGTCAGTAATATTATTGGGCGCATTTCTGTAATCATTTAAATTGAAATTATGACCAGAGATGGATAGAGCGTGGAGGTTCGTTCGGTTGTCTGGTCCCCAAGATCATCGGATATGAATCTATTTGATTTTTATCTATAGGGTCACGTAAAGTCAATAGTACTTAGAGAAATGCGCCCAATAATATTACTGACTTCAGACAAAGAATAATCTATGAATTCGAAAAAATAAGGAGGGATCCAAATGTTTTTCAAAGAGTTCGGAATTCCTTTGATGGAAGAATAAGGGCCTGCATTCGTCCTGACGGTGGTCATTTTGAACAGTTGATTTAATTTCTATTTAAATACCTGTTTATGTTTACCTAAAAATAATACAGTAATTGTATTTACAAATATTGAAAAATTAAAAAAAATAAAGTAAAAAAAATTTAAAAATGAACCATGTAGTTATTTATGTCGAAACACTATGAAATAAATTATGATTATAATTATGAAAAATAAATTTCAACTTTTTAATATAAAAGTGGTTATAACTCGGAAATGACTTATCTCCAGATATATGTTTAAATAGATTTTTTCCATTCTTTTGGGTCCTGATTCACTTCTCAAAGTATTGATGTCGATTTTTCGGACACCTTGTGTGTATACATACATACGTATGTATAAATATATTGTATATGTATATATATATATATACAGAGTGGTTGAAACCGAGTTGAATCAGTTTTTATCCTATGAGAAAATTATCGAGCTCACATCTAATTATTGACTTACCAAGTATGTAAATATGAAACCGGAATTTACCAATAGATGGCCATAGCTGTCAATGTAGTTGCCGTCAGACCGCGTCATTGACGTTATTTCCTTGTTCTGACATCTGACAAAGATTTCAAACTCACAACAATACAAGTTTCATACAACAGTATAGTTTGTAATAGCGTTGAACATGTCGAATTTTGTGCCTGGAAACTACGATTTGCGGATAGCATTGATTTTCTACCATTTGAAGAAAACTGCTGTAGAATCGCATCGAATGCTTGTCGAAGCTTACGGTGAGCATGCTCTTGGTAAATCACAGTGTTTTGAGTGGTTTAAAAAATTCAAAAGTGGCGATTTTGACGTGAGAAACGAAGAATGTGGAAAACCACCGAAAAAGTTTGAAGACAGCGAATTGCAAGCATTGTTGGATGAGGATGACGCTCAAATTCAACAACAACTCGCGGATCAATTGAATGTGACACGAGAAGCCGTCTCCATACGTTTGAAATCCATGGGAAAGATCCAGAAGATGGGAAAATGAGTTCCACATGAACTGAATGAAAGACAGCAGGAAAACCGAAAAACCACTTGCGAAATGCTGCCAGATACAAAAGAAAGTTATTTTTTCCATCGAATTGTGACTGGCGATGAAAAGTGGATATATTTTGAGAATCCTAAGCGTAAAAGATCATGGGTAACTCCAGGCGAA
>NW_017299991.1:91382-105334 GCF_001594075.2 Trachymyrmex cornetzi
TTGCGTGAAAAACGACCGGAATATCAAAAAAGGCAACACAAAGTGATTTTGCTTCATGATAATGCACCATCACACACAGCAAAACTGGTCAAGGAAACAATTGAGGCGTTTGGTTGGGAAATATTTTCGGCTTACTCATCAGACTTGGCTCCGTCCGATTACTACTTATTTGCATTGATGGGACATGCACTTGCTCAGCAGCGCTTCACTTCTTACGAAGATGTACGAAAATGGCTACATGACTGGTTTGGCTGAAAAGAGCAACAATTTTTTTGGCGTGGTATCCACAAATTGTCAGACAGGTGGAAAAATGTATATATTATATATATAAAGCAAGAAGTTATGCATAATAATCCGCTAGAAATAGTTAACGAAATATGTAAATATAAACCAAAGATAGATGTGTCGATAAAATGGGCGAGATGGATAAGCAAAGAAGCAAATAAGTTTATAGTAGCAGGAGTAGCTGGGAAGATAAAAAATTAATCACGGAAAATAAAAGGAAGCTTGTAAGGAAAGAATATACATTGGCCATGACTTGACTGTTAAGGAAAGAGAAATAATTAAAGAAATTGCAAACTGAGCGAGGAAGGAAAGAAAGGAGGGTAGGCAGAGAAAAGTTGGATATCAAAAAGTTCAGATAGATGATAAATGGATAATCTGGCATGAATTAAGGTTGAAAATGAGGAAGGATTTTATATAAGCCGCGTGTGATTCGAGAAGGGAGAACAAATAGAAACTTCAAAATGCTAGTCTAGAATATAGCAGGTATTAAAAATAAAGATACAGATTTCTGGAGATACGTTGAAGAGTTTGATAGCTTAGGTTTAATAGAAACTTGGGTAACAGAAAAAGAGTGAGTAAAATTAGAAAAGAATCTGCCTGTCAACTACAATTGGAAGCTGCTATAAAATATAAAAAGGAAGGTCGAGCAAAGGGGGGAATTGTATTTGGTAATAGACGTAATACGAGTGCGCAAGAGAGTTTTAAAGAAATACAAGAAAATCTGGTCGAATGTAGTCTAAAGATAGAGAGAGCACTTTGGAAGATTTATATAATATGTAATAGGCAGAATATGAAAGATACGGCTAAGGTGTTATATGAAGAAATAAGTGAAACTAATTCCACTAACTTATTACGGGAGACTTTAACGCCAGAATAGGACAAAAGAACGTTTGTCACTTTTCGGAAGATTTGCATCAAAGAAAATCTAAAGATCGGTTTTTAAACGCTGATGGGGAAGTTTTAATAAATCTGATAAATATGACGGGTTGGGGGATTCTAAATGGTAATATGGATGGTGACTGGCAGGGGGAGTACTATATATCTCTCTCTCTCTCTCTATGTGGGAGCAAGGGGAGAATCGGTCATTGATTATGCACTTGTAAACTGGGATATGTGGGATAGGATCACGAATTTCGAGATAGGAAATCGCACAGAGTATCATCTTCTAATAGAGATTAAATTAAAGTCAGAAATATAATCAATACAAGAAGTAGAGAGGACACAAAAAGAAATTATATTATGGAATAATGAGTCAATAGAATTGTATCAATTAAAGATGGAAAGATGGAATTGTAATTTAGGTAAATACAACGTGAAGAAAAGGTTTAAGGAGTTAAACGAGACATGCAAAGAGGCTTTTTGTAAGAAAAAGGTAAAGATTAGAAGTAGAAGGCTAGGTGATAAGGTATGGTGGGGGATAGGGAATACACAAAAATGAAAAGAAAGGTGAAGAAAATGTATAGGAAATTTAAAGCAAGTACAAACTCAAGGGCAGAATACATAAAGAGTAAAGTTAAGTTTAAAGATTTGTACAATAAAAAAGCAGGAGATTATAAGCGAAAAGTAGAGCTAGAAATAAATAAGGTAAGAAATGAAACAGAAGATAAAAACGAGGAAAGCAGCAGGAACTGATGGCATTCCAGGGGAAGTCAGGTTTTAAAGTGTAGGTAAAGCCAAAGACGGTCTAAAAGATAATATTCTGAAAGAGGTTTGGAGAGGTGAAGGATTCTCTGATGAATGGAGGAAGGGGTTGATATTCCCGTTACGGAAAAAAGGCTGCAAAGATGACGTGAGAAACTACAGAGGTATTACTGTGCTAAATACAGCATACAAAATTTATACCAACATTCTCACGGAAAGATTGAAAAATGATGTTGAAAGTAAACAAATTCTTCCTGAAGCAGGCTTCCGTGAAGAAAGGTCGACGTTGGACAACATTTATATGCTCCAACACATGTAGAAAAAGAATTGAAAGAGGGTGGAAAGATATACGCATTTTTTGTGGACTTAAAGGTGGCGTTTGAGAAAGTAAACCGGGAAAAGCTGTGGACAACAATGAAAATGTTAAAGGTAAGGAAAGGTCTAATCAAAAGAGCAGTAGAAATTTATGAGGAATCAAAGGCAGAAGTGATAGCGAATGGCGTAAAATCGGAAACGCTTTGGCAAATGGAAGGGGTCCGACAGGATTGCCTCATCAGCCCTCTCTTATTTGCAATCTATTAGGTCAATCGGAAAGTTCCGTCTAGCGGCGAGTAGCTATAGCTAGAACTGTCGATAATTCTAATGTTTAAGGACGTTCTCCGACTGCAGTTGTGCTCAACCTAAAGTTTACTCGCGTCCACGCAATCGCCCCTACACACAGAAAATATTAGTTGACTATCACCGTGTGCGCAGAAGTGTAAAAATGATCCTACTGCGTCACTCCGTGCGATGCGGCAACGCTGCCTTTTCGCTCTATGCTTTGTGTTGTGTTAGTAAGGTTATGGACAGTGTCTGCCCTGCTTCGGGTATTGCATCTTATTAATTTTTTGCTGAAATTACATGATCGCTACCCTGAGAAAGTACGAGGTTATTTGTGTTGTCACGCGTCACGTGAGCGTATACGACGCGACGTTGCCAAGTCGTCAATACCTCTCGCCTTCGCTACTGCCGCAGGTCGAAAAAATAGCCGAGCTACTTACTTTGTTAAATGATTTCTTAAATATAAATACCGGAAGGCATATTCAGGAAAATTTCATATTATTCCTTGTAATATCAAGTTTTATGTCTCTTTGTTTCAAAAAATTCTAAAGAAAACTTTGTTTACAGTGAATAAAAAACCACTTTCGAATAAGCTTTAGATAGGGATTCTATGTTAAACGTTTCAACTTTGAAGTGGAATATCTCGATTTTTAATCCCGCAACGAGTACTGAGCTTCAAAGTATATATGTTCAGAACACTAAAACAAGCTTATTCTGTAAGTTTCAGAAAAATCTAAAGAAAATGGATTTTTCGGAGAACGTCCTTAAGGCCTTATGCCAGTGTAGAAGCACAAAAACGCACCTACTTTAAAACATTTTTTTTCGGGTTGATAAAAATTTTTTTTCAAAAAATAAACTAAACCGCATGTTTATATATATAATAAGGTATGAAAAAATATATTTTTTAAAAATCGATCATACAAAATGGCAGCACGGTGCAGTGTCAAAAAAGTCGTCTTTTTAAAAAGTGGCTCCGGGGCTTGTTGAGTAAATGTTGTCCCGGAAAAAAAAAATTTTTTTTTCATAATCTATAAGTCTATAACTAGAGAAGTACGTACGGATTTTGAAAAATATTGATTTTTTAAGAAATCACAAGCTTTTGAAAGTGACATCGATTTTCGTTAAAAAAATCGATCTATATTTGTTTATAACTTTTACAATTTTTAATATTTTTAAAAATCCGTACGTACTTCTCTTAAAAATCTAATTATGAAGATATGGTTAAAATGTCAAGTCATTCGGTTAAAAATTGCTTGAGTTACGCTGTAAGCTAATTTAAAAAACATAGTTTCGAGAAAAACGCGTTTAAAGTTTTATGTAGTATTTTCTAGTATATAAAGCTGAAAATTGCTATGATATAATTTTTTACCATTAGTCTGCTATCCCAGCACCATATAATTGATCTTCTGTGTTAGTATTTTCATATTCTCCGGCCATTTTCGTGGATTTTGATGCCGAGCGTGCCTCTTTTGCTGCGTCCGACATTTGTACCTCGGCTAGGCGAATTCTCGCTGCGTCAGCTTTCACGCAAAAATTGTAACAGTTTGAGCCAATGGTGAACTGGAGCACCTCCATAATCTTTATAACAGCAGATAGGCCATCGTTGAATGTGCATACAGCAACATCCGTTGTTATGTCAAGTACTTTTTTACCGCTTGAAACATTCTTCGGCACAATATTCCACAAAATCGAATTAAAACATTCATTATTATTTTGAGTGTATCCACCCAAACAACGTTCAAGCAAATCGTCACGACTAAGATTTTTGTATATTGGTTTGATAGCGTTGAAAACTTCGATGGGTAGCGCTGGTTTATGTTTATACGAATTTAAATTGTTTTCAGCACATGCTTTTTGCCACGAGCACCAAGAGTTGGCGCCTTGAGGGCAGTTTCCGTGCTGCGGATTTTCGTCTGTCGAAAGTTTATGATAAAGAGTTGCCCAAATTTCTTTTTTCATATTTTCGACTGAATTTGTGTTTCGACGAATACTTAGGCTATAATATATTGTAAGTTCATCCATTAATTTGCCCGTTAATTTTCCTTTTCCGCCAAGGCCTTTCGTTGATTTTTTTAAATTTCGTAAACGAGTTCCCATGCGTTTTTGAATATGAGCGATGCATTCTTTTTTCTTGACGATAATATCGCCGTCAGGTTTTGCGTCTGTTACGCCTTTAAATGTTGTGCTATCGCCATCACCTAATTTGTATATTTAACATCGTGCAGTTCAATCGAACGCTGAAACATCTCAAGTACGCCGTCCACTTCCATTTTTCCAACAGAGCCACTGTGATTGCTTTGACAATTTTCTGCGTGCGTTGTCGCCTATTCTTCATATTCAGCACTGTCGGCATGTTTTTCCCAATACTCGCACGATTTACAACACTTGGATTTTACGATAACGTCAATAACTTTAGCAGTATGACAACCGATGAGCGTTACGATTCCGTATAAAGAAGAAAATCCGCGTTTTCGCCATGAGCCATCGCCTGAAAACAATTTTATCAGTCTGTCCTTTTGTAATGCTTATCTCCTTTTCTTCTTTTGCTGTTTCATACTCATAAAACGAACTGAATCTATAGCTATTGCAATTGTTTGTACAATTGAGTCATAAAAAGAGTGAAAAATCGGAGCTGGCAAGTCCATGAAAGCACAGAACTTTTTCATTCCTTGTAAGCCAATGCCTAGTATTCTCATTACAAAAGTAATTCGTTTATTTATCTCGTAGCCGTTTTTTATGTATGGAGAGGATGAACAATATTTATCTTCACAATTTCCACAGGAAATAATTATTTTGAAATCTAATCCTCGCTTACTAGTCTCCGACAAAATCACGTCTTTGCCGCACGTTCTGCACACTAAATACGCCGAAATCGCACTTGCGAGGGCTGCGAAATGCAATATTCTGTAGCCGAAGGTCATCAACTGACACGTCATTATTAAATTTGGACGACTTTAATTTTTTCGCTGATGTGCTGACTTTCTCCGAATCCTGTTCTACCTCGAATCGATTCAACGGCCGTCTATTTGAAATCTTGCTTCTTCGCGATGACCACGTTGAATTTTTCGTACCTTTTTTGGTACGATACACTTTCTCTTCCTTCATAATTTACACAGCTTAAAAATAAAATTGAAAACTAAACGTGTACAGCGTGCACTCGTACTAGCGTCGAACACGTGCGTCGATAAGCGTTCAACGTACTAAATACTATAGACTATGAAGTTATATCGGTTTCTAACCTATTGACGTTTAGGAATGCTAGTAGCTCCTCCTATTATCTACTTTCAAAAGCACGAAGGTAAAATAGGTCTCATATTTATCAGGACAGTAAAAAATTAGAAGCGCGTGAAATATGTAATTTCGTGAGTTTTGATACAATGTGACTTTCTTGACTTCAAGTATTTAAACATATATTTTAAACAATTTTACCGCTATGAAATGCTCATCGTATTCTTGACATGTTAAAGATTCGATTAAGCAAAAAAAAATTTTTTGATTTTTTGAAAATTCTACAGTGGCATAAGGCCTTAAACCAGGAGTCGCAAGGATTTGCACATTTTGGACCGATTCCGGTGCGCGACACCCACCACCGCACAGCCGAGCCGCCGGGCGGTCCCCGTGACGCTCTGACTCAGGGGCGCTCTTACACCACAAATATATTGGGAGCGCGCCTTCCGCCAAATTATTATTAAAATGTTTTTTGTTAAATAATTTATCCGTTAATAAATCAAACTAATCAAGATCCTTTACAAATCAAAGAATTGGAAAGAGCAAGGGCACTAGGAGTCGGGCGCAGAAGACGTCGCGCAAATAATATACTTATAAAGATTGAAACTTCTTTATTCACTAAAACGCGCTTACATGTTTCGACTCATTTTTTAGCCTTCCTCAGAGCAAACACACACTAACATATAAAAAGTTATCCTGTCATGGTGAGTTCCCCTACATCGAGAATTTTAATGCCAGAATTAAATAAAAAGAAAGAAAAGAAAATGAAGAAGAAGGAAAATATTACAAAAATGTCAAATTAAAAAATATAGAAACTAATTTATCGAAAAACTAACCGAAAATAGGGACGCTCACCACAATTACAAAGTACCGTATCGCAAACATTATCATGAATAATTCAAGAACCGGTTCCTGATATGTTGACCAGTCGGTATCAGAAACAGTGAGTCACTTTTTAGTTATTAGCTAGTACTGATAAAAATTGTAAAGTAATAAAAAATCTCGTCAGAAGGACTTATTACTGTGTACGAGCGACACCGACTGACAAGACGTGATAACAACTCGAGCTTTTATAGTTTATCTATAATTGGGATGTAGGCCTTCGGAAGCCCCTCCATATCCGTCTGCAGGTTGAGTCCATGCGTTTGTCTTCTGATGAATATTATCTCCGAAATCAGTCTCTTCCTGTAGTGAGGTTCCTCGTCCAATATTGCAACACTGTCCCAGTCAAAATCATGTCCCTCTTGCAACCGATGTTCCGTTATAACACTGCGAGTAGACATGTTCCATCGGATGTGGTTCTTATGTTCCGTGATTCTTGACTTCAGTTGTCTACACGTCTGTCCAACATAACTCGCGTCGCAGCTCTTGCACGAAATCTTATAAACAACCTTCGATTTCTTATCACGCGGTAAGGGGTCCTTATGCACCCTAATAAATTCACCTTAAGGCCTTAAGGCCTCGGTAGTCTAATGGCTCAGGACGCTCGTACGGTTTACAAGAGATCCGGGTTCAAGTCCCGGCCGAGGTAATATTTTTCGCAATAAATTTATTAATAGTTTTTATAGATTAACATCTTTATAATATATGATGCTTGATGGTAGCATCAAATTATAAAAAAAAAAATTGCTTGTTAATTTAATTCACGATTACTAGAGTAGTTTTAATTGCGTTTATTTAGTCCGGAAAAACAATTCGGCGCGCAGTTTGAAAAAGACTACAATATGGTATATATGCAAGTACATATATAGTATATATTAGTAATTCAAGATTGAATTATTTAAAGCAACGAAGATCCAGCTCCGACCGTAATAGGCAGTTACATTCTAGTATTCATGATAATGTTTGCGATACGGTACTTTGTAATTGTGGTGAGCGTCCCTATTTTCGGTTAGTTTTTCGATAAATTAGTTTCTATATTTTTTAATTTGACATTTTTGTAATATTTTCCTTCTTCTTCATTTTCTTTTCTTTCTTTTTATTTAATTCTGGCATTAAAATTCTCGATGTAGGGGAACTCACCATGACAGGATAACTTTTTATATGTTAGTGTGTGTTTGCTCTGAGGAAGGGTAAAAAATGAGTCAAAACATGTAAGCGCGTTTTAGTGAATGAAGAAGTTTCACTCTTTATAAGTGTATTATTTGCGTCTTCTGCGCCCGACTCCTAGTGCCTTTACTCTTTCCAATACTATTAATACTAGTCCTAGTACTAGTGATACTAGTATTACTATTAATAATACTACTACTAATAATACTACTATTGCAGAATAGTAGTTAATAAATCTACGAAAAAAATGTTTTAATAGACATTCTCGTATGGCCTCATCCCAAAAATACTAAGAAGAACCGAGTACAAACAGAACGTTTGCCTTCTGTGCTTACCTCTGACAAATGGCTAGAAATTATGGAAGCTAAGGAAAATAAGAAACAAAGATAATAAAAAAGAAAGAAGAAAAAAAAATTAAATTACACAGAAAAGAGAAGAAGTAAAATAAATTAAATTAGCAGCAAAAAGAATAAAATTAGAAAAAAGAGATGAAGGAAAATCAAAACAGAAAATGAACTGAAATGAAGAGAAAATATTCTGAGAATTGTTTCTTTAGAGTTGTATAAAGTTTATCTAAAAAGTTAAAAGTTACAGTTAAAAGTTAAAAGTTTATATTAAATAATATGTTTGTCTAATAAACATTGTAGTATACGAAATTTTACATTTTTGTTATTTACAATCCATTTTATTTTGAATAAACTTGTTGTAATGCTAAATCTTTTAAATAGCCAAAATTAGCACTATACATGGCCACAACAAATATATAGGTGGCCAAAATTAGTACCATACATGGCCACAACAGGTATATAGGTGGCCAAAAATAGTGTAAAATGGAATTCTTACAACTATTTTACTTTTTCATTATATATTCGCTTTTGTCCCTAAAATTTTTTTTAATATTAAAAGTTAATGACATTAAACAATGTATTTAAGTAAATAGTATCTTCTTTTTATGTATTATTTAAAAAAAAAATTTTCTTAAAGTTATAGAAATGCTTAAGATGGCCACAGACGGTGCATTCACCCTAATTATTAAAAAACGTTAAGTATTAAAATAAATAAAAGTATTAAAATTAAATGTTACATGTTTTATTTCTCACATTATCATTTTTATATACATCAATTATTTAGATCCTTTTGTATTACATAATTTGTTTACGGCATTTCTTATACCAATGGTTTTACTGCCGCATTTTGCAGAATCATTTTTTGATATTTTATTATTAAATTTTCGTACAATGATAATGCATACGTGAAAACAGAAAGGCTTTCAGGATATGTCTTCCAACAGAATGACAGGATGGAAATTTGAATTTTATACAAAACGGTAATAATATTTTTATCATATCGGAGAACGTAGTTAAACCTGAAAGAATGTTTTTTTCATACTCTCGAATGATTCTGCAGCTTGCAAAAATAATAAATCAATTAGCTACAAAATTTTAATACTGAATTTGTGTCAGAAGAGTAATTGCTTAATTCTGTCAAAATTCGTAAATTTGAAGAAACATTATGCGATTCTAGCAATGCCATTTTGCATGTTTTACATTGAATGCAATGTCTATTTAGAACTGTTCGTACAATTCCTTCACTAAGTTTATATAAAAATTGATCTTCTTCTTCTGTAAAAAAAGCCGTTCATCTTTATTATAGAGAAAGATTAGGATTTTATTGATTTTGCGTTAACTTTAGAAAGAAAACATTCTCAACCTTGGATAAATAAGTGTGTATAATATAAAAATAGAAAAATAAGTCGTATAATATTGTAATATGAAATATGTGTGTGTACTTTGCAAAGTCTGCTATTGCTATTTGGGGTTCAATCTTTTCGTCCAATTTTGTCGATCTATATTTTTCTTCGAACGAAATCAGATTTTCCTATTGGTATAGATTGGAATATTTTCCCTTTTATCTGCTGCGAAAAGCACCCAACTGCACAACATTGCGGCATTATTGTTTAAAAATATAAAATATAAAAAATTAATTAAACGTTAATTTTAAATCGCGCGCGTTCCTAGATGTCACGAATATAGATCTAAAATGGCGGTCAAAAAATAGAAGGGCGAAAACGCCAACAAAGGAATGCGCTACTCTTGTAAATCTAGAGCTCTAATTTCAATTATTCATTTCTACAGTTCTCTGTAACTTCAGAAGCATCTTTTGAACGAAGCGTTTGCGAACATACGTCCAGAGGAAAATTTTTGTTTGCTTTGAGATCCTCAATTCCTATTTTAAGTTCGGCGGTTTTATCCGAGAACACCCTGTATATATATATGTGTATATACAGGGTATTTGGAAATTAGTAATAAGTTTTCGTACAGGGGCAGAATGACTAAACTGAGAAGAAAAGTCTTCTACTATTTTATAATTGTCGAAGTGGTTAACGAGTTATTAACTTATGAAAAGTAGTCAAATTCGCCCAGCCCACCGCCAAATGCAAGCGCGCTACAGGATAGGACTACTCAGCGCGGTGAGGCGCGCGTTCGCCGTCGTTACGCACATAATGTCTAGCGACGGCAATTGCCACTTATAAACAACGTGCCTAGCGACGGCGGACTCGCGCCTCGTCGCGCGGGGCGGGTACTATCCTGTCGCGTGCTTGCATTTGGCGATGGGCTGGGCGAATTTGGCTATTTTTATAAGTTAATAACACGTTAACCATTGCGACAATTGTAAAATGCTAGAAGACGTTTCTTTTCAATTTAGTCCATTCTGCTCTTAAACGAAAGACTTATCACTAATTTCTAAACACTCTGTATATACAGTACATACAATTGGACACGTTGCAAATGGACATGTTAATTTGAACACGTTAATATTGGACACGTATCACTTGGACACGTTAATATTGGACACGTATCACTTGGACACGTAAATATTGGACTAATCCTAATCGTAACCCTAACCTAACCATAACCCTAACCTAGGGTCCTATATTAACGTGTCCAAGTGATACGTGTCCAATATTAACGTGTCCAAGTGATACGTGTCCAATATTAACGTGTCCAATATAACGTGACCATTTGCAACATGTCCAATTGCAACGTGTCTAATTGTAACGTGTCCAAATGAACCTCTTCCCCTCTAAAGTACATAATTACCGAATATTTATAAATGAACGAAAAAAATTTTGTTAAACTCTGACATTGGCCTTCTTACATAGATATGAATATAATAAAACTCAAATAAAAAATAAATTTTAAATGACAAAGAAAATAAATATTACTTTTCTAAATCAGTCTTAAAATGATTATTAATCATAGAAAAGAATATGATTAATAAGAAAGTGGTTTTTAATAATAAAATTTAACGAAGGAGCATAAAACCATTGCTTTAATATATTACTAAGATTCTGATTAAACTTAGACGTTTCGGCCAATATCTGGCCATCTTCAGTAAAAATATAAATAATCCCGCATTGGTTACATAAATTTAAACAATAAAATTCGCAATCATACAATAAAATTAAAGATCACGATCGCTTTCATCTTGTTCCTGAGACCAAATACGTGGTTGATGAAGCAATGAAATTTTTCCGAATTGTGTAGAACGAGAATTCCCAAATTCTAATATAAAACGAATATGTTATTATTAATGCATTCTAATCTAATTATTAAGAAGTTACAATTCTTTACCTGTTTTTTCAGCAATTCGGTGAAATTTTTGCGTCATCGTAGACAATGTAACAAAACGAACAGATGGAATATCATCATGATAGCGTGTAAATTTTGTTTGTCGTTATTTTGTTATGTGTCGGATATTTATATGTGTGCAAAAGTTGAGAACTTTCTCGAACTATTCTTTAGTGAAAGAGAGATCTCTTTTTAAAAGAGGCAGATAAACATCGGGCAATCCTTCAGTATCACTTTGTTTATTTATACTCTTTCTTTGACTTTTTATGTATATCATTTCCGATATTCTTCGTTTATACAAATATTGTTCTGTATCTAGAATGCTAATGTTTTCCCAATCTAATTCATGCTCATTATCAATTGGTGGAGCGAGATCACCGATATTGCATCAATGGATTTTCTTATGTCAGCTTTATGATCTTTAATTCGTGTTTTTAATTTTCTTTTTGTTTAGCCTACATAAGAAAATTCACAGTTCAAACAATTTATCTTGTAAACTACGTCACAATGGTCATCCTTGCATAAGCGATTCTTTCCCGTTTTAATAAATCTGTTTAGTCCGTTTATTGGTTTGTACGCAATATTAAACCCATGCATCTGTGATATTTTTTTGAATTTTTCGTATATATTATTTATATATGGTATGACAAAAAACTTTTTTACTATATTGAATGTAGAGTCCTTATTATTGTCATTACAGTTCTCCTTTCCGTTTAAACTACGTCTATTTTCTAAGGTTTTAATTCTATTTCTGATAGTCGAAAAAATAAAATCTAAAAGATAACTATTTAATAGTAAAGTGTGAATTTTTTAAGTTTGAGATGGTTTTTTCATGACATTTCGAATGCGAAAAATATTCTATCGAACTGCCCAATGATTACTCCACTTTTGTGCACTATTGGATGATTAGAATTGAAATTTAAATATCTCCCTCAGTTAGTTGGTTTTTTGTACGTATCAAAGATGATTTTTCCATTCTATTACATCAATTTTACATCTAAAAAATTAATACTATTTTCATCAGCATAATCTACTGTGAATTTTATCCTTCCGTGGTACGAATTAAACAATTCGAGAATAGAATCTACTTTATCGCTTTGTATACACAATACATTGTCATCGACATATCGGAAATAGAAAGGCGCAACAATTCATTTGTCATAGAAAAGAAATTCCTTAAAACTTATTCTACTCTCAAACATTAGAATTATCTTTAATTTTGTTTGTAATTAACTCTTTAATCTTTGGCAGTTTGAATGCGTTTTTGGCTTCTTAAAAGATCACAGCATTGAAAATCGTTATTCTCTGGCGGAAACTCCACACATAACAAACAAATAATAATAGCTATAATAATAAACACGTAAGTGGACCTTATTTAATAAGTACATTGTTTAAAACAAATAATTATACTCATTAAAAAAAATTGATTTATTTATTATTTTTCAGAGCTAGGAAGTTGAATAATATTATAATGACAATACTTTAAATAATATAATAAGGCTTCTCAATTTAAACAAATTAATAAATTAACAAGAAAGGTCACGAGCCAAACTAAGGTTGTGGTCAAAGTCTTGCTACAAACGCTTTGAAACGTTTAATGGACCAATTATAATAGAAGAAAGAATTTTGCAAATTAACCAATTAAAAAACGCTTTAAAGCATTTGTAGCATCGCGTTGATCGTACCCTAGATGCTTAATGAGATTTAATATATAATATTAAACATTTAGCTTGGCTTGTGGCCTTTTCTTATTTATATATTAATATTATAATAAATTATATAATATTAAATTATGAAACATTGTCTACTGGTAAATTTTACAGTGGATTGTTATAAAAAATGGCTCATACTCACAAGTTTTTATTGTGTTAAACAAACGTGTCGCTATTGATTCCAATTCTTTAATTCCTTTTTATCTATTTCTTATAATACATTTTTTAAGCGTATACTGCAGGCGTAAAGCGAGTAGTTTTAAAGTAATAAATTTAAAAGTGCACCTTATTTAGTGCTGAATCTTATTTGGTTTAGGAACCTTATACAGGCCTTGCAAATTCTTACAAGAAAAATTCTTGTAAGATCTTCCAAGAAAATTTTCACATACGAATTTCGGACAGGAACAGGGCCGGCGACTATTGTGTTGAGGGTGTTGAGAACTCAACATCTAGTCGATTATAGGGTGTTGTTTTCAACATCCTATTAAGGTGACAAAATGTAATGAATTATGTAGGAGATTTTATTAAGTATACATGTATTCTTTTTTTTTTCAATACTCATAGCGTTTTCCACTGGCGCACTGAGTGGGCACTGAGTGTCAAATTTCAAATTCTTCAAATCAAATTCGTCAAATCGAACGATGGGAAAGTGACGGTACGCGATTCAAACTGAATTTTAAAAAAATATTATTGTTATTTTAGGTAGCAAAAAATACTAATTTATTTAATTTGTTTATTTTAGACATAACTCCAAATTACACTTTTGACGTGTTTGACGATGAAATTACCAGTGGAACACGAAACT
>NW_017299991.1:105671-110681 GCF_001594075.2 Trachymyrmex cornetzi
CTGTGTGCGAGCAGCTTAACTAGCTAGACTCAAATCCAATATGGCAGAAAGCCCTTGACGCGGCAATTTCACGTGTATTTTAGGTTAGTTTAGGGTTAGGTTAGGTTAGGTTCAAAATTCCAAGAGCTCAACACCCACTCAAATACAAAGTCTCCGGTCCTGGACAGGAACATATAAAATCGTATAAGAATATATTAGATACGGTACCTGTAGGTAAATCAAGAATCTTGCATGAATCTTACATCCATGTTATATGAACTTGTAAGCATGTTACCATAACTCTTACACGCATATTACATAAATCTTGCGCGCAGGTTATGTGAATTTTGCACGCATATAACGTGAATCTTGCAAGAATATAATTGGAGCGTCATTATGAAAATATTACAAGAATACTATTGAAATTTTATGTGATTCATTGTTCGTATCCCAATAAATAAAATGGAATAGGACAAGCAAGGAGTTGAATGGGATTTGAAAGAATTCATTTTGGCTAAAAATTAATTCTTTTTACACAAATTGAATAACGACTTCTCGACTAAATCAAACTTAATTTGGGAAAGGAGAATAAAAAGCCTACGCCAGTTATTATAGCGAAATTATAACTTATCAATTCATTAAGACAGTGATAATATACATTTCGACGATAATGTACGTTTTATTCAGTCATTTTCAGTATTCTAACAAATTTTTTAATTTTTCTTAACTCTTCATTTCATACATTCAATCCAGTTTCTGTTCATTCAATAATTCCATTTCGTTTACTGGGATGATCGATATCTTTATCATTTTGGAGCGATTATGTAAAAAAATTATTTCTTAAGAGTATCTTATTAGGCTAAATTAGTAGTTAAAATCTTTTCATTGCGATATAAATCGTCGTGTACGATTCATTCTAGCTTCCTAAGGTCATTAACCCGGGAGTGATCGCGTATCGGTCATTTTGTCGTAATCTTCCATTTTCTATCTATATCCTTTAATTTATTGGTACTATTATATATTTACCTTTACGTAAATGTTTGTTAATGTTTTTCGTGTAGTATGCGAAAATAGATGACGTAAACACGCTTATATTTATATAAAATTTGATATATTTTGTGACGTGACATTTTTGTCCGTCACTGTGCAGACTCGTCGGCGGCGGACTCGTGCTTCCTACCGGCTCAAAGGGCGAGCGCGCAGGCGAGCGTGCGCTAAAATCGTGTCAGCGATTATATTCTACAAATTTTCTTCTTTTTGTATTAGCATTTCTTTCGCGTAATAGTAAAGCTTCTCAGCAAGCGTAGACGCGCTACGGATCGCGCTCGGTAGCTGCTGTCGAATAATATTGTATCATCGTGCCGTCTCACCCGCCACTCCAGGAGGGAAGAAGAACCGTACCGAAGGAGGATCAAATTGGAAGGAAAATCGAAGAGGCTACAAGGGCAGGACCCTCATCCGGGAGCCCGGACACGCAGGTTGTATTATTTTATATCGTTGTTCATAGTCCGCTGTCGAGAGAAAAGAACAATACTTTCACCATGCACCTCTTGCAGAGCACCGGTGGAGGCCAGAATTCCCGGTCACCCTCGAGGGACCGGACGAACGTCCGTCGAGGGCGTAGGGCCCCTCGACGGACGAGGAGCGAGAAGGGAATCCAGATCTCCCCCGCTAGGCCAGGAGGTGCAGGGGTCGTTAGCAGAGACGCCATCCTTGACAGGGACATCTATTAGACGCTCGTACGAGCAAGGACTCAAGGCCGCGCGGGCCTGCACGGCACGCGCGGATACCGTGACACGCGGAAGCCAATCAGCGTGACTACCTCCCCCTGAAGGAGGGGGGGAGCTATACAGTCTGCGAGAAACCGCTGGGAGCTCCCGGGTCTCACTCTTACTGTGGACGAGCCGAGAAATTGTACAGGAAGCGCGAGACCGCAGCCGACGAGGACTAGAGAGCTTAATTGTCGACAAGCCTTGAGAGATTACTGCCGTGGTTGAGACTATCGAGGAGACTAGCGGAAGGACAAGGACGATGAGGGTGAGATGAACGTCGCCAATGTGAAGCTGCCGATCGGGGTTCGCCGATTCGGATGGATCGCACGTAGGCAAACTCGCGTCGTGAAGAGAGATCGGCGTAATGGCCGCCGTGTAGAGTCGAGGAATTGCGAGCCACGTGCTATCATCCCGAGCAGTAGGATAGTTGATTGTCGCGTTTCGAGAGTCGAGTCGAGAGGAAATCTTTGGTTGTCGCGTTTTGGAGAATTAGAGTCGTGTAGAGAGATTATCGAGGGCCGAGTCGCGTTCGTCCCTCTTGGTACAGTTGAGTCATTAGTTGTAGGTTCTCGTGTTGTCGCGTATGGTCGGATATCGTCACCGATTGTGGTCGCGTTGTCGTGCATTGTCGTGTCGCGCACTGTAATTGTGTTATCGAGTAGTGTATTGTTGCGTTGAAACGCTTACTGCTGCGTCGCCGAGCAGAGTTGACTTCCGATTGTTGCATCCCGAGTAGAGTCAGTTTCCGGGATTCGCGTGGTCGCGTAGAGTCGCGCCCCATAGAGATGCTTGTTATAATCACGCCCCACTTTCGCCGTAGCGTCGGCCACGCGCCGGCGTTGCGCGTCGGGAGGCTAGTGGTACAGTGGGTTCTTGCCGGTTGAGAAGGGCGTTTGACACCCTCGGAAGTTACCGTGGGGAACCGAGGGGCTCGCGCTGTAGCATATGACCGGCGTTTGGCGTTAGAAATAAGTTGGCGACTCTCTGTGCGAGTACCGAGAGTATCGAGTAGAGCGAGGAGAGAAGGTCTGGAGATTACTTGTAATTACGTCACCAATGTAATTAGACTGACTTTATCTTATTTTTTCAAATATAATTGTTTTTATTACTACATCCTCGCGTATATTACTCTTGTCGCCTATCTCTCTCGCTTTCCGACAAATTTCCCACACCTCCGACGACCCACCCCTGCCGTCGCGAATTGGTTGAGATCAAAAGTAAGGAGATTTCGGAAAGAGTGGGACGCTCTCTTGTGCTTAGCGCCCAACTTAGTAGTAAGAATTACAATCTTGGCCGAAGAACGGCCTAGCTGTCGCAAAATTCAGTTACCGAGAGAAAGGAGACACTTTTGCGTGGAGAGAACGAAGAACACCCGATGAAGTTGTGCCGTTGCTCGCGAGTACGGTTACAGTTTATAACAATCGGTCTAAAAGACTGTAGCGCACGCACTTATGTTAGTGTTTGTCGTCTCCGCCAGTTTCTGTCATTATTATATTTTTATAAATAAAAAATAAAATTATTATAATTTTCTTATTATTTCGTTATATCAATAATTTTAACAAATAAGAAAAGGTAAAATTAAAATAAAGATATACCATATAAGTACAATTATTTCCAGTAATTATTACGTTCCTTTGTCTTTAATATAAAGCATTATCAGAATGTTTTCTTATGAATTATTACTTATAGTAATTATAAATATATATGTATTCTAGTTATAACTAGGGCCCGGATATTCTGGCGCGATCCCGGGTCGCGTGCGGAGCACTACTGCGTGCTAGTGAGTCGAAAGTTCGCTGAAATGAGCGCTATCATTTCATATATGTGCGAAAATATATTTTGGTCAAAATGACCAGGACGCACCTACTAACGTTAGTTTCGAGACCCGCCTACTCCTTTAAAGATTACTGGTGAGATTCATGAACAAATTATTGTATATAAGATTCTTATATGATCATGTACGTTCATTTAATAATCTTGATTGACTTACATACAACTTTTTTATGATCTTGTACAAAAAACTTACAAGAATTTTCAACAGGGAGGTGTCTAATAATTAACAATGAAACTCGCATAGCGGTAAAATGGACTAAACTGAAATGAAAAGTCTTCTACACGGAGAGAATTTTTTTTTAAATTTACCCTGAAAAAATATGGTGATTGTGGTACAATACAATATTTTAAAGATTTTTACGATGTACTTCATTAAAATTGATCAAACTTATTTTATACTTTATTGTAGTTTTATTAATAAATGAGAGAGATTTATTAAAATTTCTGGACTTTCATTTTTTGTCCGAAGCTGTAATGTTTGAATTTTTAACTTTTGACTATTTCAACGAAGATATATTGATGACAGTGGAATTTGTGTTTTTTAATCTTGTGAGTAATATATTTTTAATTTTTCTATTAATTATTAGATAATTTCATTGAATTTTTTGTAGCACTCTCTTAAGTGTTACAATTCTTTATAATTACAGTTTTAAGTAATTTTACATATATGAATTGTTATTTGTCTTTATGAATTTTAATTTTGATCAAGTAATTTATTGTTATTGACTTTAGTATTCGCGGTTTCTTTTATACACATTTATTTCCGAGGAATCAGACTTACAATGATACTACCCAGATTTCTTCAAGTGGCGATATTACAAAGAAAAACTTTATTCTGTACATTATATTAATTTATGTTATCATTGAAAATGACCCGATCGGGTTCGAAACGTTTGTTAATTTTGTCTGCTAAATTTGTATGTATTTTGTATTATTTTTAATATATATATGTGTTGTTAATTTTCTATACTTTGGCTCTTTGCCCTTTCTTTACTTGAATTTATTTACTATCGTAGAGCCTTATTACTATTTATATTTTATTATAGCATTTTGGAAAGCTCTCGATATCAGCTATTAGATTCGTGAATCAAAAATATGGGTTTCTATTTGAAAATTGAAAGTAGACCTTCAAATAATCTTGAAAATGAAGGTCAAGGTCATTGTCAAGATCATAGATCAATCAGCCCCTAAATATCCAACAATTTTTGTTTTAAACATTTTTTTATTTAATCGCGATGTTTCGAGTTATTTGGCTGGCTATGTTAAAATGGGTCACCCTGTATATCACACTTCTTTTTTAGATAAAATATATCAATACGTATGCATATGTTACATCCTGAGTCGCGTGTTTAGTATAATGCGGTCTCGGGACGCGACATAGAATCGTGGGAGCGCGAGCGCGGAGCGGGGCGCGCGGGGTGAAGCC
>NW_017299991.1:110867-111248 GCF_001594075.2 Trachymyrmex cornetzi
CAATTTTTGGACCGTCCCAAAGCGATTTTTTTTTTCCGGAGATATAGCAATTCGAATTTCGATAAATTGTATCTCGTAGAAGCCTAATCTCTATACCGTTGTATTAGAACAAACGGTATTTCTGGACAGATTAGCTTATTCTTTTATCTTTTGTCATGGATTTTGAAGGGGCTGTATAGTAGTAAATGATACCATCAATGGTTTAGACGACAAAAATTTTATCAATTTTTAATTGAATTTCAAATATGGCTGAAAATGGTTTATTTGGCTGTTTTGGGTTCGGATTTCTCGAAATCTCGACGTGATAGAGCAATTCTGCAGCCGGATTCGGATTCAGCGCGAAAAATTACGTAAGAAAACATAGTTAATCTCTGCGTAATC
>NW_017299991.1:111281-116047 GCF_001594075.2 Trachymyrmex cornetzi
GTGTCAAAAATGTTTTTCTTTGTGTGACTACACAGAGATTATCTCGGTGAAAAAAAAACGTACGGCGTTAAAAAAAATATATTTTGAAGATAAATGTTGTCACTTTCAGATGGCGTAAACGAAAGTAGAGAAAATAATTTACTTCGCTAGCATAAAAATCACAAATATGTCAAAAAACGTCAATTTTGACACCTTTAACCTCACTTTTCTCAAAAACCTGACGTGATAGAGCAATTCTGCCGCCGGATTGGGATTCAGCGCGAAAAATTACGTAAGAAAACATAGTTAAATCCCAATCAACTTTCAACACCTCCAATTTTGCAGGCCTGTGTAATTAATCACTTCAGCAGACTCAACTGTTGCGGAGTGGATCTGTGAGTGCTCACTGTTATTGGTGTATTCTTTTAGATAGACCAATAGCAACGAGTGCTTATGTATACATTTCGCAACAGTTAAGTCTGCTGAACGCGACCATTGTCAATGTCGATTGTAAATAAAGTGTCTATAGCGACGAAGAATGTGCATCTCTTTGCGCAGTCTTATTTCGCCGCGCACTTGCATTTGGCGGTAAACCGGGCGAATTTTCATAAATTGATATCTCGATTGTAAAAATTGCAAAATGGTAGAAGACTTTTCGACTTAGTTTAATCCATCCTGCCGCTATGCGAAAGCTTTATCGTTAATTATCAAACACCCTGTATATATATTAGGATAGTTCATCTTTACTCTTGAAGAAAAAGTTTTTTTCGAATTCTTTTCGTGGCATTCCTCAAAATTATTCCAATCTACAAAAAAATAATTTCTACATTTCAATCGATCGGACAACGGGAACTCGTGCTGACAGCTCGTTAAACATTTGAGTTCCCTTATATTACACTATTAACATTGGTTTTTAAAGCTTTTTCCACAAAAATAGGCCTAGAAAACTTTTCATTTTTTTAACATGTACGAGTATATCTTGTTTTTTCACATCATTTGAGACCTTATATGTCTCATTTAATACAAAATTAGGTGAATTGTTAATGATTAAAAGATAAATAGTTTAACTCCTGTATATATGCCATTGGTTAATCCTTTTTTGACATTTGATTTTTCTTTTTAGGACATCATCTAAAATTATTCCAATGTACGAGTATACAATATAGATAAATAATACTCGTAAAACTTTAGATTAATAGAATAAGAATAATGCCGACTAATAAATAAAATTCTGATTGAAAAAATATACTTTTTTAAAATTCCTTCATTAATTGTTTTTCATAATTTATATATTATAAATTACAACGAAAACTGATGCAAAAATATGTTAACTGTAAAATCAATTTTCTAATTGCAATTTTCTAACTGGTTTCAAATAATGACACAGATGAAAGAGGAATAAAGCTAATTTTCTATTAAAGCACTATTATAACAAAGGATGATAATCAAAAACAATTTTTACTGAAAGTTGTTAGCGACTATCACAAATATATTTTTATATATTTATTTATATAATTATACATGTATTTTTAAAAGTTTTAATCCAATAAGGAAAAATGATATTTGTGTGTTGAGGTTAAATAAATTTCAAAATATATTATTCGTAAAAAAGATCAACAACTGGCGCCAAGTTAAATTTTACCATTTTATTTCTCCCAAAGAAAAATTTATTTAACTCTAATGATATGTATTATTCGAATAAAAGATTTGATATAAAAAAAATTGGCGCCAAGTTAAAAAGTTAAATCCCACTTCTATATACCATACCATAATAAATAAATAATGAATACTAATCTAATGGTATGTATTATTTGTACGAACGATTTGATATCATTTATTTAATCCAAATGGTACTATCTTTAATTTTTATGCAATGAACCTTAAGTATACGTAGGGTAAAATCAGGGATTATGGCATAGGCTACTTATATGGAATAGTGGCTTATTTTTTAAACAAAGCATTGCAATCTGGCGGCAATCGCTGAAAGTTATTGCAACTGTTACCAAACATGTCATAACAAGCAATGAACTCGATCCGATCAACCGTTTTGGTACAATTAACATTTATTCATTTTCGTTACGTCAGGAGATCCGGCAGCTTTGTCTAAAAAGTGTTCTCACAAACTGAAGGTAAGTTTTTTTAATGCTTATATTGCACAGACGCTTTTAATAATGTTGCATGAACAATATTATGCAGATTAATTGCTATTTCAAACTTGTTTATTGCTACGGAAAGACTTTATTTGTCATATGACGATATGCAGGTAATGTGGAATACATCGATTACATTATCATTAAAATAAATATTAACATTTGAAAATATAACTTCTTTATTCGTTTTCTTGTGAATAATGTTTATTTTAGGTGCTAATATTTATTGTACGTCATAATTTAATGATTCAAGATTTAATTTTATTCTTTATTGTCCATGCGTAATAAAACGTTCGTAATGATGCTATTATATTTTCTGTGTTATTGTACAATAAAAATTGAACAGTTTTCTATTTTTGTTGATTAGTTTATTTAAATAAACAAATTTGTACTTCATTTATTGTGTTATTTATTACTATAGTCAAAATTTCATCGGTATTCCATATTACATCCCATTTTTTAGACTCTCCCATTTTCTTATTTTTAACTTTTTTGTTAATATTGACGTTGGACTTAAATTTTGGCAACTTTTATTTATTAGATGTTGTAGCTAACATATTCCTCAAGAGTTCTGTGTAAATTTAAAGTTTTCATGTGCATTTATATCGGAGCAATGCTAATTTAAAAAAAACTATTCCGTAATCCCTGCTTTTACCCTATATTTATTGAAGAATCTTCCTATTCCAATTCAAATGGTTTAAATTCTTTTTAAATGAAATTATTATATCACAATTCATTCAAAGACATTTCCTCTTCCAACTAAAGTAGTGGTCATTTAATTTCTCCTTCAAAACATTATTATACAAAACATTATCACAAAATTGCGTTACCTTGCTCAATTTAAGTGTTACCACAAAAAATTAAAGAATTAATCGCATAAAATGAAAAAATTTATTTTAAATAGAAAATATCAACAACTGTGGTGCCAAGTTAAATTCTACTATCAAAATGAAAAGTAAAACTCAAGTGATACTATCTTTATTATTTACTTAATCCCAATGGTGCTATTTTCAATTTTTATCCAATGAAACCTAAGTATACGTATACTTATTGAAGAATCTTCCTATTCCAATCCAAATGGTTTAAATTCCTCTTAAATGAAATTATTTATTATATCACAATTCATTCAAAGGCATTTCCTCTTCCAACTAAAGTAGTGGTTATTTAATTCTCCTTCGAAACATTATACAAAACATTATCACAAAATTTCGTTACCTTGCTCAATTTAAGTGTTACACAAAAAATTAAAGAATTAACCGAATAAATTAAAAAAATTTAATTTAAAAAAATAGAAAAGTTTTTCATGTAAAAACACTTGGCGCTGCTAGATCTCGAGATATATATATATATATATACATATGGTAGTATAGTAGTAAAACATGAATGTAAATAAGAAGGATAAGAATAATAATACTTAGATAAATAATATAAATAAGAAGCATATTAATAAGAAAAATCAGAATTATATTAAAATATATAAACGAAAAATAAGAAAAATAAAAATATAATAACACAGTAGTATAGTAGTAAAGTATGAATGTAAATAAGAAGGATAAGAATATAATACTTAGAAAAATAATATAAATAAGAAGCATATTAATAAGAAAAGACAGAATGATTTTAAGAAATATGAACAAAAAATAAGAAAAATGAAAATATAATAACATGGTAATATAATAGTAAAGCATGAATGTAAATAAGAAGGATAAGAATAATAATACTTAGATAGTGTAACCGTACTTGCGAGCAACGGCACAACTTCGTCGCGTGTTCTTCATACTCCTCTTACGCAAAAGTATCTCCTTTCTCTCAGTAACTGAATTTTGCGACAGCCAGGCGGTTTTTCGGTCAAGATTGTAATTCTTATTACTAAGTTGGGCGCCAGGCACGAAAGAGCGTGCCACTCTTTCCGAAATCTCCTTACTTTTGCTCGTAACCAATTCGCGACGGCAGGGGTGGGTAGCAAGAGGTGTGGGAAATTTGTCGGAGGGCGAGAGAGATAGGCTACAAGAATAACGTACGCGAAGATGTAAAAATAAAAACAAATATATTTGGTAAAAGATGGTAAAGTAAGACTAATGACATCGATGACGTAATTACAAGTGATCTCCGGAGTTTCGCTCCTTTGCACTACTCTATACTCTCGGTACTCGCACAGAGTCGCCAACTTATCTCGAATGCCGAACGGCGGTCATACGCTACAGCACGAGCCCCTCGGTTTCCCGCGGCGGCCTCCGACGGTGTCAAACGCTTTTCTCAACCGTTAAGAACCCGTACCCGCTGTATCACCAGCCTCCTGACACGCAACGCCAGCACGGCGAAAGTGCAGCGCGATTACAACAAGCGTCTCTATGCGGCGCGACTCTGCTCGTCCGCGCGAATTCCAGAAACTGACTCTATTAGAGATGCAACAACCGGAAGTCCACTCTGCTCGACGACGCGGCAGTAAGCGTTCCGACGCAACAGTACATTATTCGATAACACACTTACAGCAAGCGTTTCTACGCGACACAACGATACACGATAACGCGACTACAATAGGCGTTTTTACGCGATCCGACAATTTACGACAATACGCGACAACACGAAAACTTACAACTAATGACTCATCTGTGGCCGGGGGAGGCGGGGGGGGGG
>NW_017299991.1:116203-116503 GCF_001594075.2 Trachymyrmex cornetzi
ACCATTACGCCGGTCTATTTTCACGATGCGAGTTTGCTTACGTGCGATCCTCCCGGCAACGTACCCCTGTCGGCAGCTTTACACGCGCAACGCTCGTCTCACCCTCGACGTCCTGGTCCTCGCGTGTCCTCACAACATTCTCTTTCCCGCAGCTCTCGGCAGTCCGGCTCTCCGGGTCGCATTACCCTTCGACAGTGGCCTCTCAAGATGTACTTCCCTTATATCTCCTAGGCTTGGCCACAGTAAGAGTGAGTCCCGGGAGTTCCCGGCGGATTCTCGCAGGCTGCTTAGCTTCCCCCC
>NW_017299991.1:116639-123220 GCF_001594075.2 Trachymyrmex cornetzi
GCCCCCGCACCTCCTGGCCTGGCGGGGGAGATCGGGATGGATTTTCCTCTCGCTCCTCGTCGAGGCCCTATGCTCTCGACGGACGTCCGTCCGGCCCCTCAAGGGTGGCCGGGAATTCTGGCCTCCACCGGTGCTCTGCAAGGGGTGCATGGTGAAAGTATGGTTCCTTTCGTATGCGACAGCGGTTACGAGCAATTCTATAAAATAATACAATCTGCTTGTCCGGTCTCCCGGATGTGCGTTCGTCTCTCTCAGCTTCTTCGGTCTTCCTTCCAAGAGTGGCGGGTGAGACGGCACGATGATACAATATTATTTTACAGCAGCTGCCGAGTGTGATCCGTGGCGCGTCCACGCTTTCTGATAAACTCAGTTAATACGCAAAAGAAATGCTAACACAAAAAGAGGAAAATTTGTAGAGTAAAATAGATGACGCGGTTTTAACGCTCATTCGAAGGTGCGCTCGCACGCGCCCTCGCGTGCGCACTCGCCTGCGCGTTCGCCCTCTGAGCCGATAGGAAGCACGAGTCCTCCGCCGACAAGTCTACACAGTGACGGATAAAATGTCACGTCACATTAGATAATATAAATAAGAAGCATATTAATAAGAAAAGTCAGAATGATATTAAAAAATATGAACGAAAAATAAGAAAAATATAAATATAATAACATGGTAGTATAGTAGTAAAGCATAAATGTAAGTAAGAAGGATAAGAATATAATACTCAGAAAAATGATATAAATAAGAAGGATATTATATAATAAGGAAAGTCATAATCATATTAAAAAATTGAAAAATATGAATATTTCGAAAAATAAGAAATATAAAAACCATCCCCAATGAGAGTTAAAATATCTAGCATGTGTATACATGATTGAGTTACAGAGTCGTGTAAATTATGATTATTGTGAATGCTATTAAGTTTAAATCAAAGAAAAATAAATTTAGATTTGTAAGACATGCATTATGAAAGAGAATTTATTATTACTTTTATTATTACTTTTAAATTATATTACAATATCACTTTCATATTATATACAATTATCTTTTATTATTTATTTATTAATTACCATTCCAATTTTTAATTGTTCTTATAGTTTTTCTTACTCTATCTAGCAGCGCCAAGTGTTTTTACATGAAAAATTTTTCTATTTATTTCTATTAATTTCTATTAAATTAAATGTGTTCATTTTATACGGTTATATATAATTCTTTAATTTTTTGTGGTGACACTTAAATTGAGCAAGGTAACGCAATTTTGTGATAATGTTTTGTATAATGTTTTAAAGGAGAATTAAATAACCACTACTTTAGTTGGAAGACAAAATGTCTTTGAATGAATTGTGATATAATAATTTCATTTAAAAGGAATTTAAACCATTTGGATCGGAATAGGAAGATTCTTCAATAAGTATACGTATACTTGGGTTTCATTGCATAAAAATTAAAGATAGTACCATTTGGATTAAGTAAATGATATCAAATCGTTCGTACAAATAATACATACTATTAGATTAATATTCATTATTTATTTAATTTGGTATGGTATAAAGAAGTGGGATTTAACTTTTTAACTTGGCGCCAATTTTGTTGATATCAAATCTTTTATACGAATGATACATATCATATTAGAGTTAAATAAATTATTTATTTAATTTAATATTTGAATTACATGGAATTTAACTTTGCACCAATTGTTGATATCAAATCTTTTTTACGAATAATACACAAAATTTTGATAAAATTTTGATGAATTTAGCTTGGCGTCAATTTTGTTGGTGTATCAAATCTTTTATACGAATAAATAAATTTTTCTTGGGAGGAATAAAATGGTAAAATTTAACTTGGCGCCATGTGTTGATCTTTTTTGCGAATAATATATTTTGAAAAATTTTTATGAATTTAGCTTGGCGCCAATTTTGATCATATCAAATTTTTTATACGAATGGTACATGTCATTAGAGTTAAATAAATACTTGGCACCAGTTGTTGATATCAAAGTTTTTATACAAATGATACATATCATTAGTTCTACTAAACAGCAAACGTGATTAGTCATCAGTTTCACGGCCGATTATGTAATTGGCATTGGTGAAACCGACCCAAATGGTGGTTCTACACGAGAAACATGCACGCTTAGCGCTTTTTTTACTCTTTTTAAAAAGGTAAGTTTGTATACGATCACATATATACATACATTCGAATTACATGGAATTTAACTTAGCATCAATTGTTGTCATCAATTCTACTAAACAGCAAATCTGATTAGTCATCAGTTTCACGGCCGATTAAGTAATTGGCATTGGTGAAACCGACCCAAATGATGGTTCTACACGAGAAACATGCACACTTAGCGCTTTTTTCACCGTTTTTTAAAAAGGTAAGTTTGTATACGATCATATATACATACATTCGAATTACATGGAATTTAACTTAGCATCAATTGTTGACATCAAATCTTTATACGAATAATACCTAAAATGTTGCGGAATAATTTATAAAATCCCATATCATCAACTCGATAGATATCAAATCTTTTGTACGAGTAATATTATAGACAGAAGATTATTATTACTTTCATCACAGTTGAGTAAGAACGCAGAGATAGAAATATATACACCATGACGATGAGATAAGAGGTTTATTCGGGTCGCTTGCTTCAACATGCTCCTATTCCTCTAACCGTAGCTTCTACTCATTATAACGAGCGCGTTGAGTGAGTATTGAGTGATATGAGCTACTGTTGGGAGGAAGTAGGAGCATGTTGGAGCATGCAACGCGAACAAACTTAAAGTTAAGAACGATTACTTATTTTTATATTAAACGCGAAAAAGATGTAAGATAATTTTTGCTTTTATAATTATATTTCTAATATTTAGATGTTTTAGACTCTTATGTCTATTTCCACCAACGTAGATTAACTTTAATGTCGGTTCAAGTTGCTCTTCATCTTTTTCTAATTCTAAAGATAAGTTGAACCGAGATTAAAGTTAATTGACGTTGGTGCAAATGGGCATTAATTGTTCTTTACATATTATTTTATGTTTGAATTATAAGTATTTTACTCATTTTTATACTGTATATTTCTAATTAATTGTTCTTTACTTATTGTTTTATGTTTGAATTATAAGAGTCCTTTACTCATTTTTATATTGTATGTTTTTAATAATGAGAAAACTTCCATATAAATAAATCATTATCTTTTAAATTCAAGCCTTTCCTTTCAGTAAATCTAAAAATAAACAGCACAAAGAATCAATTCTGTCATAATTATGAAGAATAGAGAGAACAAATTATTAATAAAAAAAATATATATATACACGCTTTCTACTGCATTGCAGACACTATCTTAAACCTGCGTACGAAAGAATATTGCAATAAAAGTTATTACAAAATATATAAGATAATATTAATTGAAATAAACTACCAGAATATAAAATGTATTTTTACATCGGAAAATGTGTTTTACAGCAGAGAATATTTATTCTAGCCTCACTTACGTATTCATACGTGTTCCTCTGTTCCATCGATGTGACAGATTCTAACCTGAATAGTTTAACGGTTAATAACACATTTGCCTCTTGCTATCTAGAGTCAAACCTGTCAGAATGAGATGGCGAATACCTAGACACCCATTTCTTCGAAGACAAACACCTAGACACCCATTTCCTCGACCGCGAACATGTAAACAACACCTAGACACTCACTTCTTTGACGGCGAACACCTAGACACCATCTTCCTCGACGGCGAACACCTAGACACCATCTTCCTCGACGGCGAACACCTAGACATCCATTTCTTCGACGGCGAATACCTAGACACCCATTTCCCCAACGAACACCTAGACGCCCACTTCCTCGACGGCGAATACCTAGACACTCGTTTCCTCGATGGCAAACACCTAGACACCAACTTCATCGACGGCAAACACCTAGACACCCATTTCCTCGACGGCGAACACCTAGACACTTATTTCCTCGACGGCGAACACCTAGACACCCATTTCCTCAATAGCGAACATCTAAACACCCACTTCCTCGATGGCGATCACCTAGACACCCATTTCTTCGACCTAGACACCCACTTCCTCGACGACAAACATCTAGACGCTTAATTCCTCGACGGCAAACACCTAGACGCTTAATTCCTGAATATCTATACACCCTCTTCCTCGACGCGGTAAATACCTAGATCTTCAACGACAATCTCGATATTTCATTTTAATTATAATTAATATTTTATTTTAATTTATTTTATTAATTATATTTTATTTTAATTTCAATTAATTATAATAATAATGCGCCCCGTGCACGTCACATCGTATATGTGACAATGTTGCCATCGCTGATTATCACAGCCGTCATATGTGGTTGATCACATACGAATGTGCAATGCTGCCATCGCTAGGTTAAGTCAAAAGCCCTCTAGTGTCGAAAAAACGAGGTGGACATTTTCTCCTGGTCGACGATGACAATAATAATAACGATAACGACAATAACGATAATAACGACAACGACGTTTCTTAAAATGAGGTGAATATTCATCACAGACCGGACTTTGCGTCGCAATATCTCCGCTCGTAGGGCACGTAGAAAAAAAATAAAAGCACTTTTATCATACAATCCGTGTGGTGGCTATCGATTGAGTATACATAGAACGCGATTGGTTCAGCCGTTATTGAGATCCGATAATCTCGATCTGCCGCAACTCGTCGGTTCGCGTGAAGGAGGACGGCAGTGTCGCTTCGCGCAGCTTAGCGCCGAGACACTACCAGTGTCTCCAGATATTTGATATATTTCAGCCTTACTTTATCAACATATTTAATTCTTCTCATACTAAAATAGTTTATCTATTGATATTATTACAAAAAAGTTTATTATACAAACGAACATAATAAATTTTTTTTTGAAACATGTATCTCGCTATTAAATTGATATTTTGTTGTATGCTCCAGCATTACCTAGTTAACGCTAAATATTCGTAGAAAGTTCGATTCGCATTCTCAATGTATCGAATATTCTTGCACAGTGATAGAATCGTCACAGAATATACAAATGTCGATGAAATATTTAGAATATTGTATGAATACTCCTTGTATATATCATGAAAATCATTCACGAGCGAGCAATACACATCTCCGCCGACAGAGAGCTGCGACAGAGAGCATTTACTTAAAATCACTAGATTATAAAGTACCTCAATAGCCTTTCCAGTTTGGTCGCATCAATATGGCGGAACTGCACTATATACACAATTCACACAATGTTTAGTACTCAATTATGTGCTAAAGTGTTATGTATGTACTGCGCATTTTTAGGATAGTTCGTTCGCTCGATCGCTTGGAACTTTGAAAACTGATCTTTGGAGAAGTGGACAAGGGTATCATCAGAGAGTATCATCGTGAATCTCGTATTTATTTCCGTGCTTCTACAATTTGCGCATAAACTTTTATGCACTAACACTTCAACAAAAAATAAACCTAAGAAAGCTGACGGTACCTTAGGCCATCAAGTGTACTGAAAACCAACACACACAGATAGATACCTACATGCCGAGTCGCACCACCACCCAGTACAAAAACAGTCAGCAATCAACTCACTTGTACATAGAGCTTTCACCATCTCTGACAAAGAACATCTATAGATTAGAGATGGATTGTTATTTTGCAACCTGTTATTTTGTATCTGTTATTTTACAATAACAATAACATATTGCTGTTATTAATAAAAAATAGGTTAAAAATAACAACAGCGTTAGCAGCCCACAATGAACAATCCCAGAATTAAATAGCAGCATAAAGCGTATTTTTATTCTTTACAAGTAGTTTAGCACTAGCAGTAACAAATAAAAATTATAGCGTGGCAGCACTGGCAGAACGCCATTGGGCGTAATTCTTTACATTTTTTATTTCTTCTCTTCTCTTCTCTAAAGCCCTGTGTCCACGATGCTAGAGTTCTTAGATCTAGAAATGTGTAGCCAATTAACATGTAGTTTTTCTGGAAAAACGGCAAGTTGATTGGCTACTCATTTTTCGGTCCAAGAACTTGGACCAAGTTCTAGTACCGTGGATATAGGGCTTAGAAGCAGATTGGCAATAACAACTGGCGCGCTCAATAATTGCATTTTGTTGCAACATAGATTAAATATTTGGAATACGCATTAGGATTGGATGGATGAAAGTTGTGAAAATGTAACGACAACACAACTTACACAACGGTTTATTTTGAAATAGCATGTAAATAATATGCAATTGTATAATTAATGCCTAAGTTCAAAAATTGCAACTTTATTGTTTCTTATGAAATAAAAGTGTTTTAAAAAATGTAAAAAGCTCTAAAAATATCCATAATTGATTTATAAGATTTCAAATTAGGCCAATGATGTAAAAAATATAACATTCTTGAATATAAATTTGTTGTAATAATATAATTTATATTACTAATAATAATATAGTAATAGTAAAATCTAGTAGGTATTTTTAAAATAAAAATTGAAATTGTACATACTTAAACAAAAATATCAAATTAAAATTATGAAATTTCTCAATGAAATGAAATAGTAAATGGATTTAATAATAATTTA
>NW_017299991.1:125341-127462 GCF_001594075.2 Trachymyrmex cornetzi
CCATGGTGAAAAACTAGGGGTTCCATTTAAAAAAACCATCGTGACCCCTGAATGACCTTCAAAATGACCTTCCAAGGATTTTTCAAGGTCAGTACCATACTTCCCCCGTGTAACCCTAAACTTTTCATACGAAACATTTTTCTCTATCCCTACTAGTTTTCGAAATATTTGATTGGATCACTTCAGATGGTCCACCCTGTGTATATATATGTCCAACGCATACTTTGGGACACCCATTTTTTATTCGTCTAATTGGTGTTGTAACACCTAATATTCCGAGATCAATCGAAAATCTCGTTTACAAACCAATAAACAAGGAAATTCAGGCAATCTTACAGTCATTGCATACTTTGAGACTTCTTGGATACAAAGCATAGATTAGAGACTCTCCTCAAAGTATACAATATCTATAGGAAATGTCTCTAAATTATGCAATAGACATAACTGAAGGAAATGTCTCCAAATTATACAATACCTGTATGAATGTCCTCAAATTATACAATATGTGTATGAATGTCCCCAAATTATACAATACCTGTATGAATGTCTCCATATTATACAATACCGTATGAATGTTCTCAAATTTTACAATACCTGTATGAATGTCCTCAAATTATACAATACGTGTATGACTGTCCGAATTATACAATACCTGTATTAATGTCCCCAAATTATACAATACCTGTATGAATATCCCCAAATTATACAATACCTGTATGAATGTCCCCAAATTATATAATACCTGTATTAATGTCTCCAAATTATACAATATCTGTATGAATGTCCTCAAATTATATAATACCTGTATGAATGTCTCCAAATTATACAATGAGTGTGCCAAAAGGAAATGTCCTCAAATTAAACATTATACTGCAACACTGATATATTTTATAAGTCGGCAAAATAAGTTTGGTGACTTTAAGGTTCATTTTGTACAATTAATACAATATATGATCGCAAATATGTAATAATTTTTGCTGGACGTATCTCTTAAATATACATAATACAGTCGTTTGATTGCAACAGTTAACGTTTTGTTCGTCTTATTTTTTTTCCGTTCTTTCTTACATGACCGAAACATCTTTAAAAAAAATATGAATGTCCTCAAATTATATAATACCTGTATGAATGTCTCCAAATTATACAATGAGTGTGCCAAAAGGAAATGTCCTCAAATTAAACATTATACAGCAACACTGATATATTTTATAAGTTGTCAAAATAAGTTTGGTGACTTTAAGGTTCATTTTACAATTAATACAATATATGATCGCAAATATGTAATAATTTTTGCTGAACGTATCTCTTAAATATATATAATACAGTCGTTTGATTGCAATACTTAACGTTTTGTTCGTCTTATTTTTTTTCCGTTCTTTCTTACATGACCGAAACATCTTTAAAAAAACCAAAAGTGAAATATAATTTTAGAAAGTATTATGTTTTTGGTGATAATTACGTCCATAGCATAAGAATTAATTGCGCCAAATTAGCATCAAATTATTAAACTCGATCAAATTTTCACTACAAAACTATAACCATCTGTGTCCGCACTTAACTATTTGTCGACAAAGCCTACTGATGGACTATGCCAGAAGGTTGATGACAGAAATCAAGCACAGTCTGCTCGAATCAGATCTGCTCTCAATCTGCTATCATTCTACTGTCAGGTTATGTAGAACTTAATTAGATTTCTACCACATACTTAACGTTTTGTTCGTCTTATTTTTTTTCCGTTCTTTCTTACATGACCGAAACATCTTTAAAAAAACCAAAAGTGAAATATAAATGTAGAAAGTATTATGTTTTTGGTGATAATTACGTCCATAGCATAAGAATTAATTGCGCCAAATTAGCATCAAATTATTAAACTCGATCAAATTTTCACTACAAAACTATAACCATCTGTGTCCGCACTTAACTATTTGTCGACAAAGCCTACTGATGGACTATGCCAGAAGGTTGGTGACAGAAACCAAGCACAGTCTGCTCGAATCAGATTCTGCTCTCAATCTGCTGTCAGGTTATGTAGAATTTAATTAGATTTTTACCATTTTTTTTTTTTTATAACGGAGGGGAAATGCCTAACGCATACCCCGGGCCTCGGGGGAGAGCCCGGGG
>NW_017299991.1:129838-130125 GCF_001594075.2 Trachymyrmex cornetzi
GACATATGCCGGACGACGCGGGCTGCGATGACTCGCTCGAACAGTTTACCCGCGTCGTCCAGTAGGCATATAGGCCTATAGGGGGAGGGACTCTTCGCTGGCCTGCCCTCCTTGCGTAGGAGGACAAGCCTGGCCCGCTTCCACGACCTGGGGAAGACTCCCTGCCTGAGGCAGCTCGTGTAGAGCTGCCTCAGGCTCTCGCCGATCTCCGGGGCCGCGGTGGCCCAGACTTTGCCGGGCACGCCGCCTGGCCCCGGAGCTTTCGGCCGACCCTTCAGGCGGGCGAA
>NW_017299991.1:133092-135419 GCF_001594075.2 Trachymyrmex cornetzi
CGCGCGCACGCGCACAAGAGGCATAATTCATACATCTGAATAACAATGTTTAAATGATCATAAATGTGTGAAAAAAAAATCGTAAAAACCTCAGTCACCCCGCGTTGTTTTCGTCTCGGAAAGCCTTTTTAAACGAGCCTTTACTTGACCCCATATATCATTTAAGATTTAACATTTTTCGGTCCCCCTCTCCCCGTCCGAGAAATGTTAAGGTAGATGTTTTCGAGGTTAAATGATAGAGTTTATGATCCCATTGTATCCTTGTAAATTTCGATTCTATATCTCAAACCATTCAGAAATAATTCAGGTGGCCCAGGACTTTTGGTGGACACTGCATTTATTTCCTATAGTTTGAGAAACTATTCAATTTAAACATAAAAACGTGTATTATAGTCCCAATAACACATACCAAGAAGTTAAATATCCTATAAAGCTGTAATTTCAAAACTGCATGACTTTATATTGCACAACGCATGATTTGAGCACACATAAAATATTAAACAAATGCTTTAAGAACAGTCTTCAAGCCATGCTTTTTACCTTTACGACGGATATTTTTACCTCAAAGCATGCGTTTGAAATTGAAGTCATCCTCATATTAAACACATACTTTAAAACTAATAATATATATACCGATTTTCACATATGGCGTATAGTTCAAGGACTAATGTAAACGAATATTTCAAGGATAATACTCAAAACTATATAACTATATAACATGTACGACGGAAAATTTACATTGTCTTCAAAGCATGCATTTGAAATAAACCATTCTTGTATTAAACATATACTTTGAGACCAACATTATAAAATGTTTATATATGATGCATATTTCGTGTATTATTGTATTAAACGAAGATAGTATCTAAACTATACAGGGTAGAGGGAACAAAAACAGAAATCTTGAAAAATCTCGAAACATACCAGTTTCACAGAAAAGTGTTTCCGATAAAAATTGCAGGGCTTAAAATGATCTATGAACTGATATTGTCAGTTTGACTTTTAACAAGATATTTAATATTTCGTACACTGAAAGAAAAGATTGGCTGCTGCAGCAAATTATATGGTGAAATATGGCATAATATTTTCTATTGGTTGCAACTGCCAATTTTTGGTTGCTACAGCCAATTGTTGGTTGTGTTAGCTTATCCGCAATGTCAGTATAGGATTTCGATTAGCTAACGCAACTAAAAATTGGTTGCTGCAGTCAATTAAAAATGCTTTGGCATATTTAACCTAATTTGCTACAGCAACCAATCTTTTTTTTCAGTGTATTACAGAAACAACGATACATTTTTTAATATTTTAGAAGTTTTTGAACCAAAATGATATTTATTACACATCTAGCGCTATGAAAACGTTTCGACAAGCGTTATAAAAATGCGCAATAAGCAATGAAACTCCATTACAGAGATTAAGGTAACATTGACACTAACGATGCCATTCAAGGCCAAACAGATAAGACCAATAAATGGATTTTTTTAAATCCTACACTATTCATACAAAACACCTTTCAGTGAAACTTATATGTTCCGACACTTACCAGAGTTTCCATTATTTTTCGCCTATCTGTATAATTAACATATACGACGAAAAGTTCACTTTGCATTCAAAGCATGCCTTTGATATAAATCGTTCTTGTATTAAACATATAGCTTAATTGAGACCGATGATATAAATTGTCTGTATATGATACATATTTTGGGAACTATCGTATTAAACGAAGATTTAGAAAATAGTTTCTAAATTATACACGGGAATATGTGCGGAAATCTTGAATCCTGAAAAGTCTCGAAACATTCAAGCTTCACAGAAAAGTGCTTCTCATAAAAGTTACAAGGTTTAAAATGACCTGTGTATTGATATTATCAGTTTGACTTTTACGTTACAAGGTATTTCATGCTTTATATTAAAAATAGTGTGACACATTTTTTAAAATCTCAGGAAATTTTTATCCAAGAGAAGCTTTATTATATGTATAGCGTATAATATTTTGAAGACATTTCGACAAGCGTTATAAAAATGCGCAACCTAACAGGGAGGAGAGTTCTATTACAAATGTGACCTTGATATTAGCGACGCCGTTCAAGGTCAAACCAATGAGACTAGTAAATGGATCTTTTTAAACTCTACAATTTTCAAATAATCTAATTTTCACACGAAACATTTTTCGGTGAAACTTATATGTTCAAAACTTTTCCCAAAAATTTTCAGAGTTTCCATCCTTTTTCCCCTATCTATGTAATTAATATATACGACGAAAATTGTATTCAAAGCATACCTTTGATATTAATCGTTCTTGTACGAAACGTTCTTATACAATATAT
>NW_017299992.1:0-32348 GCF_001594075.2 Trachymyrmex cornetzi
ATCGATTGATGTAACATGTGAACTAATATAAAATATTTAATTATTAATCATACAATCTCCAGCGATTTTATTGCTTTGCTCATATAATAATGTATACATGATTAATTTTTATCTATATGTATATCTGTTTTCTTCTCTGATTATGTAATACAATGAGCAATATGAATAAGTTATTTAAGAAAATGCGGAAAGTGCTTAAAATATTTTCTTCATGCCTCAATCCAAATTACAAACGTGTTAGTTAAATATAGCATCCGAGAATTCTTGACAATATACTATCGAAGGATTATCTAAGATATACAGAACTTTTTATATACTAATATTTTCATATTATAAGCACGTTTTATTACAATCATGATATTATTGTAAAGCGCCTTGAGTACAAGCGTGATTCGTAATCTTGTGCACAGCAACATGTAATTATATTGTACGGACCTGTTTCTCGAGATAATATTAGCAGTCATTATTCTCTCCAGAAAGTTTTCTACAATATCCTTTTTGTTATGTTATTTATATAGACTTGCCCGTATCTAGTGTCTTATGTAACCGACGTGCTTCTAACTTTGGCTTATTACTGAGGCAATAAATATATCTTGCTAGCTTTTGGAATCGTGTCTTCGATGTTCGACAGGAACTTTAATTTCGCGCTCGACTCTTTATTTAACTATTAAGATTTTTATTACATCTATATTAAATATAACATGGAAAAATTGTTTAAATTCTAAAATTAAAAATTGTCTAAGACTTTTTATCTTAGAATAAAATTTTTTTTTAATGTTGCATTCTTTTACGAGATTTAGGTAATACCTCCAGAGATTTATAGAAAATTTATGATTCAAATCAATTTTAACTGAAATGTTATTACGACGAAAGTATGTGTGTTTAAAGTTGGCATTCTATATCACTTTGTATTTTTTTTTTTAAACTTAATCGTTAGAATTCTTTTTAAAGTAAAATAGATAGTCTAGAATTTTTTTAATAAAAGTCAAAATCCTTTATCATTCATATCAAAATTTTATCGATCTCAAATTCAGGAATGGAAATTGCTAATTAAATTGTAGAACTAGATCAATATTTTTACAAATCACTTCTATTATCATTTTTAAGGTTCGATGGAACATCAGATTATCAGATATATAGATACGTTTGTGTGTGAACTTTTACGATCTTTGTTGTGCGCAGCTTTTGCTTATACTCATGCACTTTCTCGGTTGTTCTTGCGTTTGTACCTAAAGGTCCGTTGAAGAATAATAAAAGTGCAGCGTGACATTTTCGCAGTGTATGGCACGCGGGATCGCGCGCGATATTGTTTGACGGGGAGGAAGAGTGCCATTCGTAAATTTTGCACGGTGAAGAGCAAAGGGAATGGATTCGATACGAGACTTGAAGCGATTGCTGTATGAACGTACGGAGGCATTGCGACGTCGCGATGAGATCGTCGAAATACTTGAAAAGGCGCTCGAGGAACGCGACTCTACGATTCGTTACCTCCAAAATGAGATCGATAAGTTCCGGCAGATTGTCGAGCTGAACCTGGCGTCTACTGTCATCGATTCTAATCAGAGACTGAAGCGACAAGCCATATCGGCCGAACCTCTCAGAAGCGATACGAAACCGGTGGTGAAGTTCACCAAGCCGCAAAGGTAGATCGGCAAATGCCTTGAACGTCGCATGACTTTTATTTTATTCATTAAACTTCCGATTTTCCTTGATGAGAAATGCGCTCGCGCTCTTTTTTGTCATTTCCATTACTGTATTTATATCTTATATAAATTCTGATATCGTAGTATATCAGTCGATCTTGATTTTATAGATATTTGTATCTTGACATATTTAACACAGAAAATGATTACTGTAAACATGTATGCTCATTTGAGCGTAAATGAGATATTTCATATTTATATAATATAGTTTGTAAAAATGAAATTAAATAAAGCATATAGTTTCGTCAAGATTTTATTTAATGGAGATTCTGCTCCAAAAGAACCGTTCAATTAATTTTACTGAAAGCGGTAACTACGCATGAATGATTCTATCTACGAAGTTAGTACATATAGACACTGACATTCTATTTAAAAAAAATAACGACAGTTCCAGTAGCAGTTTTCATAACTCTACAGATGCTCACAATAATAAAAAAAGTTCTGCAGTTTTATAAAAAAATCAAAATTAGCATACCATATTTTTAATTTTAGTTTTAGTATAAAAAATGCGGAACTTTTTTATTTTTATAAGGAATTATATAAATAATTAAAATTATTATTTTTATATTAATATAATGTCATGTTAATTTCACACCTGAATGATTCTTTCTGTGATTACAAGCAAAATTTAATTACGAGAGTATTCGAAGATATTAATTTCAATACATTGTATTCTTTATAATACTGACTTATATTTTTAGATCGAAGTCAGTGTTACACTTTAGAGATTACACAAGAACAATCTTGCTAAAAGGTTTAAAAATTTATATTGGTACAGATCTGAAAATAATTTTGTTGAACCATCAAAATAATTATGTATGAAAATTCAAGCATGATGTTGCAAAAAGTTTTGACATTCTAGCGCTTGAATGTCCTACATAATTATTTTGATAATCCAACAAAATTATTCTCAAATCTGTATATACTTACTTTTTTTAGATATTACAACGAAATCGTTTTTTTTTTTTTGTGTAATTAATAATTTAATGATATATTATTAGGTATACTTTTGTTAGACTCTCTTGCATCCTAAGAATTTCTCTTACAATTAAATTTGTTAAAGAATCTGTTCCTGAAAAAGATATTTGAGATACATTTAATATTATATTTTTATTATTTATTTATGCTTCTGCTATAGGAATATTATTTCTTTTAATACAAAAGAGATTAACTGAGAGAAGAAATGAGAGAGCGAGAAAGAGAGAGAAAAATTTATCAACGATTTTCTTTTTTTTTTTTCAAGATCTCGCGAGCTGATCAAAACTGCCATACTGGACAACGACTTCATGAAAAATTTGGAACTTACACAAATCCGGGAGATTGTCGATTGCATGTATCCTGTTACATTTCCAGCTGGTTCGATAATTATACAAGAGGGAGATGTCGGCTCTACTGTCTTCGTCATGGAGGGTAAGTAAATAGCTCATCTTTATGAAATGTGACAGTTCCGGGAAAATCCGTAAAGCGTTACGAAAATTGCTGCTTGAAGACAAATTAAATAATAAATAGATCGCTAATAATAGCACACGATGATAACAGAAAATAAATATTAACTGTTTCTGCGAAAAGTTTCAGTTTCGTACAAAGCGAATAAAAATAAAGTATTTGCTTTTTTATTCGAACTCGGTTCGAACTGTTTGATAAACTTTTATATCATAGGATAGTTAAAAATATAAGAAATACACTTATTTTATACATATTTTAACGGAAATTATGGACTTTTCAAGACTAACTTGATACACATTTGCTTTTAAATATTAACTATAAAATATAAAAACTTGTTCCAAGCAAATTCGTAATTCTGTGAAAAAAAGATTTAATTAAGTACATTTAGTTATTTTATATTTAATCAACTATTTCGAAACTATATATTATAGTAATTTATTTGATTTCTCTACTGATTGTGATTTCTTTTTACGAGCCAATTTTTTCTCATACGTGACCGTTTCTCCACCGTTGTAATGCGTCGAGAATAAAAATTGTTCTATGATATTTAGAAAAAACTTTCGCCTGCAGATCCATTTTTATTCTTATATTGTTTGCATATTGCGATGCTTTTTTATGTGAGAATACCGACACAAATGCACCTGTTGGTTATCTGTTGTTATTCTCCGACTATATTTGTTCAAGAATATCCCGCACGGGAAAAGCTTTCACCATTTATTTTTTTCCTGCATAATTACAATTGACAATATGGAATCAACAGGAAAAGCAACGGGTCTGTCTAAGAAGATTGTATTGTTATTAACTGGAGTGATTACCTGTTCTGCCTTGAGATGTTTATAAATCTCCTTATATCTTCAACTTTGTGCAAATATTTTAAAAACATGATATCGTAATTTTATTTATAGACTCTATGTAAAATAAAGGAAAATAGATTCTTTTTGTCGAACATGCATGAGAAAAAGTTTATAATGTATATATTATGATATAATGCATGCTTATCTAAATAATTGAATTTCTTGACGCATATTTTTTACGTATATTTCTTACATATATAAAAAAAAAATTCTACATTGTGCACTTAAGCTATCAGGTAATGGCACCGTGTGATTTTTCAACTTCGTTTATCTTTACGGAAGCGTTCGCAATTATCTGTTCAAGTTCGATGAACTTTTATGTTATAGAATAACTCAAAAAATATAAAAAAAAAAGAGGTAAACTTATTTTACATATACATATATATATCTTAATATAGATTGCGAAATGACTTTTCAAAATTAATTTATATATTTTGCTTTTAATACTAACTATAAAACTTTGAAAGTTGTCCCACGTATAAGTTCTCTAATTACTTGGAAAATAAGATCCATATTTATTTATTTTATGTTATTTCGCTGAGACGTCCAAAAGTCAAAGAAAAACAGAAGTATATAGTTTTAAGAGGGATAGTCTCAATCATTTTCTTATTGGACGGTTGATGATCAGCGTAATGCCTGAGTAATTAACAACGAATGCAAGTAACGTAATGGTTATGTAAAACAAATATTTTTTAATTGATTTTTTTACGTACATATTTTCTTATTGCTTATTAAATTCAGTTAAATTTATTTTAGTTCGACATGTTTAAGTATCGTTTGTATTGAAATTATTACTATTTACATAAGTTGAGACGTAAATGCATAATACTTAAGGGATTGCTACAAATATGTGATTACGTAATTCGTAAGCTTAAACATACTACTATATACGAGTAAGAACTGTAAGAGTAATTTACGCGAATATCAAACAGGCAATTATCATCGACGTTAATTTTGTGTTGACAGTAAAATTGTTTAGTCAGTTATTTATTAATAATGCGTCATTTTATTAGAAAAATTACATATTCATCATAACTTGAACAAATTTTACGCCTTTCTATATAATTTTTGTATGTAAAAATAATTTTTATAAAATTTTTTTGGAAATTCGTTTTCTCCTGTACATATCTCTTGGAAAAATACAAGTAAAGAATGATTTTGCTAAAATATCTAAAAATTTAATTCAATACAAATCTGAAAATAATTTTGTTAGACTATCAAAATAATTGTGTAGGATGTTCAAATTGGTTGCTAGAATATCAAAATTTTTTGCAGTATTGCAGCATTATGTTTGAATTTTCTACACAATATTTGGATAATCCGACAAAATTATTTTTAGATCTATATCTACTTAAATTTTTAGATATTTAAACAAAATCTTTCCGTGTAACACAATTAAATGTACAGATATGTTTAAAACTAAGACAAATTTTGTTGCATGAATACTGGTTTTAATCACAACTTATAGAAAAAGTTTTTCATTGTATTCATTATCATATTTCACATTTAGCATTTGACATATATTCAGGTCTGAATTAAATTTTCTATTTAGATTCTGATCAAATAATATCTAATTGTATTGTAATTTTATACAATAAAAGTTTCCGGATTTTGGACGTATTAGATTTAAATATTCACATCTGTTCCACAATACGAATTAGTAAATACAGATATTGAACGTTAAGTGATCTCTACAATAGAAACGATCTGATATCGACTAAATTTATATAAAAACAATTACTCTCTGCTCCAATGCAGTTCTTTTTCTCCCGGAATTCGATTTCCGTTGGACAAGGATATCGCGCCGATGCCATTTCGTAATGAATGACGTACCGCGTTTTACTTTTACGTAAAAATGCAATACTTGTCGCTTTTCCCTCTCTTTCTCAACTGATCCAATCATTAGTATTATCACTCATCCGTGTCGTTGTAATTACGTAATTAAAAGCGAACATTCTCCGTATATACATATACACACATAGTACGTATATTGTGATTATTGTTTAACGATGAAGTGCAGGAAAGTTTTCATTAATCATATACGAAAATTTTTATTAGTCATTTCATTTTCATGACGTTTCAGAAATTTAACGCAGATTTGCTTTGCATTATGAATTTAAGAAAAACGTGTTTAAATATCTTAAAGCTCTAACTTTCATTCGATTGAACATTTTTAAAAGATTCAATATATACAGATTGTACAAAAAAAATATTAAATTACTGCAAAATGCATTATAAAGATAAAGTATTAAATTTAAGCAATAATATTGATATACGTACAAAAATATGTGTAGATATACAAAGATTATTTTTGTACACTGTAAATACTTTTATAATATTATAATACATTTGCATTATAAATTAGATTACATATTGTTTCCCCGTATCTTTTTATTTTACATTTACACAAGAACTTACATTTATCTTCATCGGCTCATTATTACACCTAATGAAGTTAGCGGGGACTTATAATTTCTGAGACCCGGACCTTTGCGATCACAGGTATAAAAAGAAGTGCCGTTGCACTCATACATGGAAGCGGTTGCGGGGGCGAGTACGGGATGAAATGAGAACCTCTGTCCTTTCTCTCACGAGTACATATATCCATGGTGGGGACTCCCGCGGTTCGCCAAGGGAAGGGAGTTTCTCGTGGTGCTGCTTGCCGCTCACGGGCATACTTTTCACCAGTCGCGAATACTGTCAGTGAGCGTCAGACGCGATGCGATTCGCAATCGTAGTGTTCTCCTTTGACAGGATTCTTCTCCCGCATTATTTTCAAAAGTAAAACTACTAGCTAGCTACTTGTGACGCAACGTGACATCGTTTAACGTTATTTATCGCTGTTTATCAATTATCTGTGTCGAAGGTCCAGGTTACAAAATCCAATGTAAGTGCGAAAGAAACAATTTTACGATCGTATTTGAAGCTTTTATAAATAACACAGAAAATTCGTCGTTATGTTCTTCATCTTCGTCGATTACGTTCTTTATCCTTGATCCTCGTCCATCCTAGACAAGGATCTTATTCACTCGAGGACAACGAGAAATAACAGAATCCTGTGAAGACTCAACAAGTTCTGTAGGAGCTAAGAACATCGGTAGTCTGGTGATGACTCGATTTCCCGCACACCGTTGTTTCGTAGCACGCCGGTTTGCCAGTGACGGCCGGATAGCGGAAGTCGCGAATGAACGGTCGTGAATACGCGGATCCGACGTCAACGTCCGTCGAACTTGTTTCTTGGTCTTGTCGTCCGTCTGTCGGTAGTCCGCCTACTTTCGTGGTAACGGAACAGTAAGCCACATAAATATCGAAACGGATAGGAATGCCGATGGCTTTCGAACCTGATGATCGATGCGAAAATCCGAAGATAAGTGATCTTTTCTTTCGCGTGGGTCGTCGATCTTTGTTCTGGACCGACGCCAGACTCGTGCCGCGATGTTTCTCGGTTGTTTCAACTGGAACTTCACGTTCCCATCCCGAACGTTAATGAATCCGGTCTGTGAATTTCAATTCTCATCTTCGTGAACCGCTTCGACAGCCGATTGCTTTGTTGTTCGTGCACGATTTGTAATCAACAAAGTTTAAGAAGATCAAAAAGACAAGGAGAAATAAACATAGACTGTTGAATAAATCTCGGATCCACAGTGGAAAGGCGAACTAGAGAGTCAAGAATGTGTCTACTTGCAGGAACGCTATTAATCTTGTCTCACCGAATGAAAGCGATGCTAGCGTTGTCGCCACGCAGCGCTCGACTTTTGACCTTTGCGCAGTAGGACTCGAGAGGATCGAAAAAAAAAAAATCGCGAGCGAAAGTCTCGCCGACCGAGTAGACCGTGTAGAGCGGGACGCCCGGCCCAACTCGGTTTCTCGATCTTCGCTCTGTTCGTACGCGACTTTCGAGGTCATGAAGGTCCGGAGTTATCCCGGCCGGGCGGTTCTGGAGGATCCCGAACTCCTCCTGGACCCGGACGCGACGCGCGGCAGGGCTATGGAACTGCTCTACGAGGCCAGCTGGCGAGAGTGCGGGGTCAACTGGACCAGCAACGGCAGCAGCAAGATTTCCGCCAGGCAACAGGATGACGAGCCTTACAGGCGAGCATACGCCGATGAAGTGGTATCGCGATTCGAGGCCGCGTTGGAGGATCCGAACAATGGGCCGTCCTCGGCAAAAGAGGAAGACGCGCGGTCCAGGGGATCCAGCAGCACCGGTACCACCGACAGCGAATGCCTCGAGACGAACCAGCCGTCACCTGACAACGCTCAAGGGGGCTTCCTCATTCCGCGGCCGAGATTGATTGTGCCAGTTCATACCTACGCGAGGAGAAGACGTACTGGCGCACCGCAGCCCATAAAGAGACGTCAGATACGCGAAGGTATTTGTCTATCACGGATATGACGTGATCCGGGTTGGTTCTTGTTAGGTTTTTCTCAGGAATATGTCAATTGCTTTACACCGCTCCCGATTACATGTGTACTTTATACGATCGTAAAATCGTGCAATCTCTTTACGCAGATTCTGATTAATTCCAAAGAAATTTGTTCGTAACTGAAATGTTAGTTCAACGCAATCTTTTTCCAAAATTTTGGTCTTTTTATGGATATTTCAAAAATTATAATTAAAATTTTGTTTATAAGTCCAACTTGCAGGGGAATATCTCTAAAACTGGAGTTCTATCTTTACCAGAGTCAAACCTTTTATCCTAGCAAACACCGACAATCACATCTTTCTATTGGCTGCTTTCCTGCGTATTTCGATCACCATTTTTTACTTAACTAGTCTATCATCGATTAAGCGCTTAGTAATTCTTTAATTCTTTCATATGATACGATTATTAGAGCAAACATGGCACACCTTTGCACTACTTTGATAAATCTAGAGCTTTACTTAAAACATGACTTTGTTATTCGTCTGAAGACTGAAAATTTTAATTCGTGAAAATATTGGCGTTTCAACATTTCAATTAAGGGAAATATCGAAAAACCATTAATTTAAATTTGCAATTATTACGAGATAACTGTACCAAATTAAAAAACATATAGAGTATATCCGAAGTTACACATTTCTCGAGAGAAGTCGCACGATCTTCTACAAAAAAAGAAGAGAAAGTACGTGATTTCCGAGGCACTGTGTACACGGTTACCGGACGTCGTTATGTCTTACAATTAAATATGTATATGATACACGTTTATATAATTATTCTGACATGTAGAGGGAATGAACGTAACATGGAGCGGATCGCACGCAAACGCGCATGCACACGCACATCTATATCCGCAGTTTTCTTTGACGCGCGTGGATAGGACAAAGGTTTTTGGTACCGATGTCGCGTGAAGTCGACCTCGATATCGTATTTTTTAGAGCACGAAACCGGATTATCTCGCGAAATTGGCTCTTCGTCTATTTCGCTCGAGAAAAGCGATCTTATCATTCACTTTGTACACGCAATTGTGTTTGCGTTTTGCAACGACACGTTTCAATTATCTATACAACACGGATACGAAAGGCGTTCCGAATTTCTATATATCCATGATTAATGCACTTTAGATAAATTACATTTATATTAGTCTCACCATAAAATCTGCAAATTAGCATATCTGTGAATAACGTATGAATATTCGGACTATTGACATTTATAACGAAATTGTCAGGATATTTATAAAACAACATGAATAATTTTTTCCATTTTTAGAATATTTATAGATATATCTTTCAATTTATAATAAAAGATAAGCTGTTACTTATATATTTTATTTTACAATTCAGACGAAAAAACATCTTGAATTTTTGAATTTAATTTTGCAATAAACACTTTCAAAACTTTCTATACATTTAATTTCGTATTTATATAAAAAAAAACTTTGAGTATTTATTGACTATATTACATTCCAGATAAATTGTGTGTCGACTTTGAATTTTTTAATGTAAATTCTTACTAGCAGGTTTATCATTTGCAAGTCAATTTGTGGCATCATGCGCTATCGAGAGAAAGTCGTATATTGACGTGTTATTAAGAATAATGGAAAGCAAAGTTGACTTCGTCAGTTATCGTCAGTTTTACATATAGTGACATTCGAATATGTTAAACTCGATATTAACATTTCTGTGCATTCAGTTGCAATTATGTATAAATACGTTCATAAAAGTCGTGTCAATTTATTTGACACAACAATGACATTTTGTAAATTTTATCTGGTATATTTCAAGAAACCGAATTAATAAAAATTTAATAATCTGCATGATTTTTTAGAATTTTTTTTTCTTATAGTTTGTTTATCGAACATTCGAAAAATTTCATTCAACACTTGCATGTCGCTGGTAGGATTCTTATCAACGCGTATGCCGCTTTAAATTAGATAAACAAGAAAAAGGTGTTTACATTATACCTACAAACTTTACATTGCTGCAACACATGCAACAGTTATAAGTTTTTGTATGTCTCTAATGTCATATAAACGTGCATTAAAGTGTGTCATTTTTTTCTGAAAAGAAAGTCTCAATTTCTCAATGAATGTGAATGAGAACTACAATTATTCTAATGGCACAGCATGCATGTTTGACACAGCCGATTTAACATAATATTCGCATGAAATATATACAGAAATTGAATGTTTTATTCGATTTTGTTGCCGCAATTATTTCATCAAAAATAAGAATACAAGCGATAACTATGCCATTGAGCTTACAATTTGATGAAATTGAAATAACCAAATTCAGAGAAACATATAATGATAGTAACTATAAACATAACACACACACACACAATTATGTAAATTTTACATAAAATTTATATAATTAAAGTATATAAATATAAATTTCAACTGTGTACATTAATTCAACTATGTATATTAATTTTACGTATAAAATTTTGTAATATTAATAGAGTTGAAATTTGACTATCACTATATTTTTTTTCTCTAATTGTGAGTGTCAACAGTACTAGAATTGTAAGTGAGGATGATATTTCAAAATTACAGATGAGTCAACAAAATCGGATTGCGAACGAAATGTATATTCAATCTGTTTGTGCTAAAATGACTGTATTAGTTTAATAGACTCGTAAATACTTTTTATTGATGACCTCAAATTGCTCTTCTATTCCTGAAAACGCGAGATTTGTTAAATGTGCTTTTACATAAAATAGGAAATATAATAGTAATGATTAATTTATAAATCTTTTTCTTATGTAAATCTTGTTTCTTTCATTTCACTGTAACACGCGAAGTATCCAGATGAGGTAAGATGCCCGAAATGTTTGATACTCGAGGCATCTGGTTTTAAAGATCGTCTATAGAACTGGAAATCTCGACAGCTGCTACACGACAGAATCTTTTTTTGTCGTCGAATTCAAGTTTTCGAGCAAACATTGCCGAGCCTACCTTTATTCAGCAAACATATAAGACGATTTTAATTAACTACTTTCTCTCTAATCTTATATTCACGCGAACGCGCAATATATGTAGGCATATACTGCATACCGCAGACAGAAATTTATAATCCTATAATAATCTTAATTTTTCAGTTAATTATTACATTTATCTGCATGCGATAAATCATGCGATTAGATCGACAACGTTTTAGTGTTACTTAATGATAATTATTGGACACATGATAATTGGAACGATAATTTCGAAAGACGACTGAAATTCAGGCCGGATATAATTACTCTTATCATCTTTTCAATGATAAATCAAATTAATAACTTGAATAAAATATTAAAAGCGTTTGATACACGCACGCGAGATTATATTGTTACAGAGTGTTACATATGAATTCGTTCGATTGTTGTCATTTTACTCGATCTGTTATTTCACATCAACAGCATCGTTTTTTGAACGCCATGTAAAATCGCTTAGATCCTGCGATTTATTTTTGTCAAAGCGTCATCGTGACTCAACAACGGCTATGTAATATACGTCTCAAGTGCTAGCGATACTTGAGGACCACACTAACCGCGTCGTTTCCGTTAATTAAAATTATAATTCTCAATAAAATACAATGAAATATAATCGTTGTCTGTATACGTGTAGGCCTAATTGTCTAACTGCAGAAATAAATCTTGTGTCCTACTAAGGGTAATTAAGCAGAGTCGTAAAAAGCGAGCATTTTAAGGACTTTCTTAAATGATGAATCTGTTTGTGCGATTACACCTCGTTTAAAAATTTGTATGTATAATATCGAAATACATACAGGAAATTTGAATACGATTTAATGATGTATCATACACATTTTCACAAATGTATTAATATTTATATTTTAAATAAACTATATAAATAGTTTATTTATTCTCATTAGCTTTGAAATTTACTTATTATTATTTTATCTACTTTATTTTTTATTGTTAAATGCTAAAATTTTAAAAATGACATCTTAATTTTTTTGTATAAGTGCTTTAAGTATTCAAGATTTATACGAAATTTGTAGAGATTACTTCTTCTATAAATAAACAAATAAACTTTGTTTATTTGCGGAATAACTAATCTCTGCATCGCAATGAAACTTCATATAAATCATCTTAAATATTTAAAGTATTCACATAAAAAATTTGGGACTTTTGTAATTATTTCTCAATTATATTTCTATTACAACACAGATAAAAACACTTCTAATTCTTACTGAAATAATTTTTGATTCAGGTTCTAAATCACCACCAAATTTTTTATATTACTTTTAAGTACTAAGATTTAATCTGTAATTTTTTCATTATTTTGAAAATGCGTGTAATACTTCCTTAATTAAATATATTACTTAATTCAACATTGAACTCTTTTCTGTTCAAGTAATATTCACCTATTTTGCTCTTGACGGCTTTTTTGGGAGTTTTGGGAGGGATAGAAAGGAGGACAATGAAAAAAAGGATACAAACGCGCGGGTGATCGGTAATAGATGAATGTTCAACAACTGGCTGTTAAGCCGATTTCCGCAATCGTATAGTGTTCCAATTCGACATCCTGTTTTGCGCGCCTTCTATGCAAAAAACCGTGACTTTACTCTGCAGCTCAGAAGCAACAATGAGGTAATCAACGCTCGGCCAACGTTCGAGGGTTCTCGCCATAACGTTCGTACCCTCGTTGTTGCACGGTGACAGGATCTGTCCCTCAGTGCAGATACTAATCGCAAGTTAAGACCGATACCTGGAAACTCGTTTCACCAACTCTCATCAAAGGTTTTCATTCATTCATAAAATACTGATCGATGAAAGTGAAAGATAATTTCACAGAATTCCAGTTGTCGATAACTGGTCTGCCTTATTTCTCCACGAATTCTTCACTTTCTCTTAATCATATTTTTATTAGGATTTCTTGAGTTGTCTTTGACCTACATTCTGGGAAATGAAAATCGTGAATCAAATTGGTTGCACCGACGAAGTTTTCTCGTAGACACTTTGTGTGATAGAGATTACGGTAGTTTACTTCTGATAAAAATAAATTACACGCTTATCACATTAATTTTGACTTTCCGATCGCTGTCTCACACTTCAATACGAGCCCGAAGCTACCAGAGCAAGTAAGCAGGAATTCGGTTACGCCAGTTTCGTGTAAAACTTCAAGAGGATATCATGTGTGAAGCGTAAACTCTTTGTCCTGTTACATGTCGTCATGGTAGGCCATATACCGTGTGTTTTATATATACATATATATTGTATACATATATGTATATACAAAGCTCATGGATATGTTCAGCGGTGCTCTGTGCGAACGACGAAGAAGTTACCACAGTGTAGTATATGCACGGACATGAACTTCGATGAGGAGTCTTCTGTTGTTCGTTCCTTTCTCTTTCTCTCTCTCTCTCTCTCTCTCTCTCTCTCTCTCTCTCTTCGTTTTCTCTCCTCCGCGAAGTTTGTTATAGGTATATCGAGAGTTTCTTTGTTCCCCAGTTAGAGGTATCAACTACGAGCGTCATATGCATGATGATTAGCATTCGAGCACATTGCGAAGTATAGAAATAGATATTTTAGAAGAAAAGACCTGAAGAAATAATTTATTTTTAATCTGATAAGAAGAATATATGATGATAATAAACAAACGTTTTTGTTATTGCTATTTTTACGCGATATCTTAATTTATAAATATATAACCGACATCGAGATATCGATGAGTTATAAATATTAATACGAGGTGATGTAGAATAGTTTGCAGTGATTAATCGCGACGTAGTCATCTAAGATCGACAATTCGCGGTTTATAAAATGTACTCGGCGCAGCGTTGAATATTTGTTAAACAAACGATATGCATAATCGATTGTTTTGGTGAAACGATGACACATCAGGAACATCTACGTTTTGATAAGCAGGGCGTCATGTAAGAGAATGCTCTCATGAGTTTTTTTTTTCCTTTTTCGAAACGCATCGCAGAAAGTGACCAATGGACTTGGTTGTTTTATTCTTGCGAAAGTGATAAAGATGTGCGAAGGACAATTCTCTCGACTTTCACAGCGTAGTTATGTAATTATCTATAATACGCTATGAATATCGGTGCACATTATTCGTAAAGATTAAACGGAATAGTCATGCAGAGACTAAAGAGTATGACTTTGCCGATATTCGGTTCCGCGACTCTCGAAGTGGCATTCAAACTTGGACGCTTCTATTCTCGTAGCAATCAAATCGAAAGGTTTTCATTGTGCGAATCGTGTGCATAAGAGCACAATAGTTTTACGCAAGATAACTGACATTAATGAGGGAGATGCCATTTGTCGAGTTTGCTTTTTTTATTTTCTCGAATGGACGTGTGAGCAATAATGAATCTAAAATATCTTTGTAAATACTCGTATCGAAGGATAACTTTTATTTATTTTATTTTAGATTATTAATAGTAATTTTATGAAGAATAGTTATTAAATATTTGAGAGATTTAATTGTGTGAGCGTGTTTATCGTAATATTTTTAAATGTTATTCTATTTATAGACTCTTATAAATCTTATTTGAGAAATTCTCTAATTATTTAATTTAGTTAATTACGTATAACAAAAATATTTAATTTTACATTATATTTTGTAATTACAAAAATTTTCGTAATCGAATGTCGAACTACATGTAGCTTAATCGTTGGCATCTTCCACTTATAATCTTATAGTCGTTTCGCGGCACGCAATTCATCGTCAAAATCTCAACGTTGTTTCTTCATTAACATTGCAATCATGTACACTTTCCAAAGTTTGTAATACGCGCACGCAAGCATTATCAACATTTTCCGAGTTTTCTAGACTTTCTTACGCATTCTAAACGAGTGATTTTGTAATACAATTTTCATATATTTCCATACTTACAGCATAAAATTACTTAAATTTTATAATTTGGAAATTACTGTAATTTTATGCTATATTAATAAAGAAGAAAGTCTTAAGCAGATATTCATAATCGATTCTTATATATATTTACTATCGTCTTAAGTACAGTTTTAGCTAGGCTCGGTTCCATTAATGTAAGATTAACTTTAATCTCGGTCCTAATTCTAAGAATTAAAAAAAAGATAAACAAGTAAGTTAAACCAAGATTAAAGTTAATCTTACATTAGTGGAGCAAGGCTTTGAGATGTCATAAACCAACTACTGAATCATAACTGAGAACCATATCTCAGAACCAGCATCTTATAAGGCGTTACTTAAGACAATCTTGAAATAAGAACGGACTATGAATATATATATCTCGGCTTTACAATTAGTCTTATTTAAATTGATGCGCAATTGCATTTAAAAAATAGATATAATATCGAAATTTATCAATAAACGTTATTGTCCATAGTTCATTTTAGATAAATTATAAATCTAAAGTGGATTTTAGTTGTAATTAAACCGATGTTTATCCTCGCGATCATCGTCGAAATAACGCGCGAATTTGCACATCTTACAGTCTATTGTTCTGAATTTAGGGCACGTAGTCGTTAATACAAAAGCGATCATATCAGCTTCTATTATATGTGCTTTTATCACGTATGCAAATTCATGCAACTTTGCGAATGTGTACTAACAAGAATGAAATCTGTGAAAAGAAGCACGCGTCATATTGACCTATTTCCATGAGAATAGTTTCCTTCGCGTCTCGAATGATTAAATACTTTTCTTATCAATGATTTTCTGGAATTTTCTTGAATTTTCTGAGAAGACTTTTTTTTTATCTGTGAATCGACAATTGACTACTATAAATCTTGATCGGCGATCATAAATCATAATCCATTATCTTTGGAAACGTGAACCACGTGCTGAGAATCGCATGTATATTTACTAATATAGATAAATAGATAGCTAAATAGAGCATTTATATCATTTTAGAGCAAACCTTCTAAAGACATACATACAGTAAATAATAATGATAAAGAAAAAAAATATATATATATAAAAATAAGTATACAGAAAATAAAAAAACCGGTAGTACATAAATAAAATAATGTGTGATAAAAAATAAGAATTATTATTAATAAATAATATGTTAAAATAAGAAAATTAAAGAAAAGAAATACACAAAATAAAAAAAAATACGTAGAGAGAAATGTAAGAGGATAATATCATAGATATAATATAAGATAATAAAAAGAGAGAACATTTTATCAATCTACACATATATTATATAAATACGATCTATATGTATGAGAAAACTGATTTATTTTAAATGCAAAGAACAGAATTCGCAGAAAGAACGATTTTGCTGAAGTATCAAAAAATTTAGCTAGATACATATCTGAAAATAATTTTGTTGGACTGTCAAAATAATTATGTAGGACACACACACACACAAAAGCTAATTATTAAAATGTCAAACTTTTTGTAGCATTCCTCATCACGCTTAAATTTCTTATATAATTCTTTTGAATAGTCCAACAAAATTAGTTTCAGATTTGTATCCAGCTAGATTAGTACATATTTCAGTAGAATTGTTCTTTCTGTGTGCGATTTCTGGCAGTAGTTAGGCTGCAGTGAGGAAATAGCGGAGCTCCAAGAATAGAGAAATCGCTCGATCTCAATAAGTCAAGAATACGGAGGTCCAACTGTACCTCGTGACTCATAACGTACGCATGCTGCAAGACCGCCTGTGTCGATGAGACGCGTTGTCTCAAAGGGAGATTGCCGCTAACGGATGCATGGAATCAAACAGGACATCGTACGGGGCATTCTCCGCGAGACGGGAGCATACCGACGCGCGTGCTTATTAATAGCCGCCGTTTAACTCGATGGTTAACTTCGATGGCGAAAGATACGATCCATCTCGCGCGAGTCACGATCGGTAACGGAACCGGTTCGGAGACCCTTGTGTGACTCGTACTATAGGCGTTATGCGCGAGGAAGTGAAAGCAACGCTCGCGGGACAATACGTGGCCGTGGACTGTCCTGTCGCAATGTCGAACTCGATTGAGTCGCGACGAATGATATGGCGGTAAAAAAGGAAGGCTACTTTGACTTGCGTAATCTGCCTAGATGCCTAGATCCTCTCTTGATTGATTCGACCCCCTTATATGCAGTTCTACAGAAGAGAATCATATGTAATATTTCCTTCGCAATTTACGCAGAAATGTACTGATATATGTAATATCGCATCATAAAATCATGATAGATCGCGTGAGCGATTAAAATTGTATTACAGATTATCAATTTAATTTGTGATATTACTACTCCAGTTCTATTAGGTTTGCGTTTCAAGACTGAAAATTAAATTCGGCGCTCAGTTTGCAGGATTGGATATGAGTATATAAATTCATATTGAATTATATAATTATAAGTATTGAATGAAAATATAGCTTGACCGTTTAGGGCTTTTCCTATTTGTTGTGTATTCGCATTACGGTCTTAGAGATACTTTGTTTAATATTGTTTCTATTACAGATACTCATAGTATTTTGTCTTAGTAAGAGAATACAACATAAAGAATTTCAGACAAATTATAAGATTGTTAGAAATGTTGAGATTGTAAGAAATGATTGAAATTTATTACCATTGTTGCATTAGCAAATCCCGTATACAGGATGTCTTACAGCTCGCGACATTAATTTTAGTGACATATTTCTGAGCTAAAATTAAGACGATAATTCTAAGATGAAAATAAGATGTAACACTTTGGAAAGCATTTACAATATATGAATCCAAAGATCATCCATCTATATTTTTTGTAATAGATAATGCATTTACAATAGGTACTCCAAAGTATATAATCAACTGTACACTAGAAAGATATTAGTAGAGAATGTCACATAGCATATATTCAAAGCATGTAATTGCACAGCAGTCTGCGAGCTTGTCATGACTTAACATTGTACAAAGCAATCTTTCTAAGAAGTCATCAAGTCCTTCCGATAAGACATGAATGAGCGTTGACATGCTTAAAAAAGTAACGACGTACGCTTAATTGATTTAGAAATGTCAGTAAACCATCAGGAATATATCACCTGACTTGCGCGACGTAAAAATTGATTATTAATATTCAGAACTGTTCCATAGCTTTCAAAGCAAGGAAATCGAACGTGAGTTAGAATATTTGTGCAGTCCGCCAATATATCTTGACAAGAGCTACTGTTTTACATTTCTAGTTTCACATTTCAGTAAACACGTCGATGGTCACTGGACGACTAGGTCAACTCTTAAGATATTAATTAATTTTAATACTAGTTTTGGAGAGAGATAAACAGTCAACTTTTCCACTACAGAATTTTGTTCCGGTCTGTTGAATAGCATATATTTATAACTGGATAACAATTTTAATCTTCTCTAATAATTACAAGCCGAACGAGAAAATTTAGCAATTTCGATAACAATTACTTAATTTTGTTCGTGAATGAAATCGAAATAATCGAACTAATTAAGTAGCATTTTAATATGAACAAACATAGTATAAGACAATACATAATTAAGATGATAAATACAATATTAATATTGACGATTAAATTCCGATCTCGAAATTAATCATTCAGCAGCACAAACTATTTAAATTCATATCAATAGTATCTCACAATCGTCGTACAGCAAGAGATTATATCTCTGATCTCTGATTGAAATTCTTTTTCAGAGGGTAAGGTCGAGGTATCGAGGGACGGCAAATATCTCAGCACTTTGCAACATGGTAAAGTGTTGGGTGAACTCGCGATTCTTTACAATTGCAAGAGGACAGCAACGATCACTGCTGCGACTGATTGTCAATTATGGGCCATCGACCGGCAGTGCTTCCAAACCATTATGATGAGGACCGGCCTCTCGAGACAGGCTGAATACACGGACTTCTTAAAGAGGTAAATCAGTATGATATCTAAACTTTTCTAATGGACTTTGATCTAATGCTGTCAGATATATCCTTGCATAATTGAATGTTTTTTTTTATCATAAAAAATTTTGGGCTAATCATTGTTGTCTTTAAATATAAATGTTGTTTTAAACAAAATTCCGTGATAAAATTTTTTAGATTTTCTAAAAATTGATATTTTTTACGTCTTTTTTTTTAAATTGTTATACCTACATTTCTTGAATAGCGATTCGCTTTTTATTCTAATAACAATAACAATGTAAAATTCTGCGTCTATAGTCTATATCCTCGATTTTAGTTTCTTTTAAGTAAATAAATTTCTTATCCTGATTTATTTATTTGATCATTATCGTCTTCAATGTTTTGTGTCTCGAACAAGATCTCATCATAAAATTGATATTTCTCAAAAATTATGTCATTATATTTTAGCATATCTTACGCTCTCAGAATTATGGAATATTCTTTGAATAACGGATCGTTTTTTATTGCCATTGCACTAGGAATATAAAGTTCCGCGTTTGCAGATTATATCTGTAATTTCAACTTTTAAAATATGACGAATGCTAAATTTTGAACGACTTAATTTAAAGTATGATAATGATTAAATTTGGATAATTATAAAACTGTGTTTGATGAAAGTCACGTTCTTTCTGATAAGAAAAAACGTGACTTTCATCAAATACAGTGCAAAACTCGATTAACCGTTTACATGTTTAATGATCGGTAACGTGGCGCAATCAATTTTTATATGATGTAACTGATGACATAATTATTTATGAAAAATATTAGTAGTAATATTACATATACATATGTGTGTATAAAACACGACAGATAGTAAAATACGAATGTCATCCAACGTTTCCTCAATAATTCAGTTTACAGCAAAACTATCGTAAATGATGTTAATGAGGCAGTATTAAAAGATAAATTCATGTGAATTTATATATTTTTTGTATATTTAATAATATATTTTGTATATCTAATAATTACGTACAAAATATTCCATTATCTAGAAAATATTTTCTTACGTAATGTCTGCGAGTTGAGAATTACAGCCTTTTCGCAAGTTAAAAAGATTAAATAGTAACCTTATATGTAGTAACCTGTTATGAATATCTAATAAAAACTTGTAGAAATAATCTTATGTTGTATACATTTAGAATTGACGCATGATTTTACGTTTCAGCGTGCCAATTTTCAAAAACCTGCCCGAGGAAACTCTAATCAAAATTTCGGATATTTTAGAAGAGGTACGAGCTGACTTTCTTGACAAAACATCTTTCGTTACTTTTAAATTACATAATTGATAATTAATTTTATATTTACAGACGTTCTATAACAATGGGGATTATATAATAAGACAAGGAGCGAGAGGTGACACATTCTTCATCATCAGTAGAGGACAAGTACGCGTGACAATAAAACAGCCCGATACAACGGAAGAGAAATATATTAGAACCTTAAGAAAAGGCGATTTCTTCGGTGAGAAAGCTTTACAAGGGTGAGCATAATTAATATTATTTTCAATTTTCATTCAAGATTTTTTGTTATTGTGAAAACAAACATCCCACGTCATTTGTTACTGTCTTGTTTAAATATATCTCAAGATTGTAATATTTTTTAATGAAATTTTCGCACTTTAATTAATTTAATTTTAATAAGATCAAGATATAAATATATGCTAATTTACTTCACCGTTATAGAGATGATCTCAGAACTGCTAATATTATCGCTGACGATCCAGAAGGAGTGAATTGTTTGGTAATAGACCGCGAAACGTTTAATCAATTAATCTCATCCTTGGACGAAATTCGAACGCGATACAGGGACGAGTTGGTGGAACGTAGGAGGTATATATATCTTTTGTTAACTATACAGAAATTAGATTAATAGATAAGTACCCTAGAATTGTGTGTCTGTGTGTGTGTGTGTGTGAGAGAGAGAGAGATAGCTGTAATCACTATTATTTGTAAATGTTAATTATGTTCCACGCTTGAAACATTAGGATGGGACAATAAACTATACATTCCAAGTAAGTTCAGTAATAAAAACAAAAATATATTATGTAAAACAAAGACAGATATCAATTTACTAATAATATCGATAATTTTTTATTAGCATAAAATTATATTATTAATATTGTTAATAAATTGTGTACAAAAACATGGCGAAAATGTAGAAAAGCCTCTTTGCAATTTGCAAATATACATTTAACATAACAAAGAAATAATTTGTACCGTTTAACAATTATATTGAAATCTTACAATTTTTTTAGATTAAATGAGGAATTTCGGGATGTACGATTACAAGACCTTCGGACTATTGCGACTCTCGGCGTGGGTGGTTTCGGAAGAGTTGAATTAGTCCAAATTGCCGGAGACAGCACACGATCCTTTGCTCTGAAGCAAATGAAGAAGGCGCAGATCGTCGAGACACGACAGCAACAGCACATTATGTCAGAAAAGAGGATTATGAGCGAAGCGGATTGTGATTTTGTAGTCAAGCTTTTCAAAACCTTTAAAGATAGAAAATATCTTTATATGCTGATGGAGGCCTGCTTGGGTGGCGAGTTATGGACTGTTCTTAGGGACAAGGGATACTTTGATGATGGTACTACACGCTTTTATACTGCATGTGTTGTGGAAGCATTCGATTATCTGCACTCCAGAAATATCATCTATAGAGACCTTAAACCGGAAAACTTACTTTTGGATAATCAAGGGTAAGAATATATTCCGTATAATAATAAAATAATATATTATTTTGAGAAAATTAAAAAAAAAATTATGAACATATTGATGCATTAATTTTGGATTATAAAAAAAATGTTCCGTAATACTTAATAGATTTTGATGGATTTAGAATATTTTGTCGTATTATTTTTTAGATATGTTAAACTTGTGGATTTTGGCTTTGCCAAACGGTTAGATAACGGAAGGAAAACGTGGACTTTTTGTGGTACACCAGAGTATGTGGCACCAGAAGTCATTCTAAATAAAGGTCACGATATAAGCGCTGATTATTGGTCCCTTGGTGTTCTCATGTTTGAGTTGCTTACGGGTACGCCTCCTTTTACGGGTGCTGATCCGATGAAGACGTATAATATTATCTTGAAAGGAATTGATGCTATAGAATTTCCTAGATCCATTACACGTAACGCGATGGCACTCATCAAAAAGCTTTGCAGGTAAATTGTGATATACTTTTACATATTAGAATTTTTATTCTTTTTTCGTGATAAATATTTATAGCATAATATATTTGTTGACTAATATTAACAATACTAATTGTTCTTTTTCAGGGATAATCCAGCAGAACGTCTTGGATATCAAAGAGGTGGCATTAGTGAAATACAGAAGCATAAGTAAATATATATATGTATATATATTCTTATCTTAGCATTTTAAAATCAAAGATCAGAACAATATATTCCTGTGGATTTGTTATAGATGGTTCGATGGCTTTAATTGGGAAGGTTTAAAAACAAGAACTTTGGAACCCCCGATACTACCACGAGTTCAAGGCGCTACAGACACTACGAATTTCGACGCTTATCCAGCGGATTCCGATCCGCCGCCACCCGACGATATTTCTGGTTGGGATAACGATTTTTAATACAAAAAGTATAAAGGGCTTCTATTTAATATTCGCGTTTTTAATCTAGCAGGAAATTGTAATAGGACATAACGCTCTCTCGATCATGCGAGATAATTGGCGACACCTGCATTTATTTATACTTTTCTCATATCACGTGATATACAGATTACAGTTGCATTTTATCATATTTTTACATTTTTTGTCATATTTCGTAGTAAGTATAATCGGGATTTGTGAATGAGGAAAATTGTATTATGATAAAATTTAAAATTTTTATGAATTTCGGATAATGTAAAAATTAAAAAAAAACTGCAATTTTATATTTATATCGCGTCTCTGACGGGTTCTAGAAACATCTTCTCCAGTGTTATACATTATAATAGAATACATATGCAAGTGCCAAGTGCCATTATTACCTCGAAGAGGTAAACTCATACATGTCATACTTGTGCTCAGAAACGTGGTCACACGCAAGAAACAGTCAGCTCAAGTCCAAGGGACCTCTTGCCATCCATTTAACTTGTCAAAATGTGCATATAGCTTGATCGATCAGATGTTAAATTTTTTATGGCAAGTTCATTGTTGTTTGATTACTTTATAGTTTATTGTAATAATTATATTTTAATTAATTATATGACTCTTGTAAATAATGAATTATAAATACCGTATAAATTTTTAATATGGGATATATATCATGCAATATAAAATTTTATTAATAACAACTGTAGGTGTGGCTACTAGAATCAACCAAACTCATTCTTATTAGTAATTTGTATCGTGACATTTAGTGATTTTTTTTTCAATTGAAATTGTATATTGCAATTACACTTGTGGAAGGCATTATTTTCATGTTAAAAATAGTAGCAAAACGAGAATAAGATTTTGTAAATATATGACGCATATATTGTACATATATATAGATTTCTTTGTAATATTTGAAAATATAAACTTGGCTGGTTCTTAGCCAGACCTTCAATCGTATCGAATATGTATAACGCATTTGTTGATTTTTTCTTTATATGTAAAATTCTTGTATTTCGAAAGGTGGCAAATGAAAAGTGAAAACAGCATTAGGATAATATTTCAATATTTTAATAAAATCATGATACATTGTAATTTATTATCGCTATTTCTCTAGTATTTAGGTATAACAAATTGTTTTAGTTAAAACGCGCGAACAAAAACAAAATAAAAAGTGCAATTAAATAAAAGTAGCTTTTTTTATGTTTTTGGAATAAAAAAAAAGTGTTTATATATAATTATTCGAGAAAAAACAAAAACTCTATTTAACTAATAACAATAAAAAATATACGATCAGCGATAAAATTAATGAATAAAAATAAAATAACAATAAAATCAATCAAGTATAAAATAATTGGCTCATTTATGGACAAAGGATATTTTCAAAATTCACAATTATATTATGTATTATCCACACTTTAGGTTCGTATTGACTTTGGATCGAATAGAAGTCTCTTGTTGGAAAGCTCCTAAAATAAATCTTCAACTATCTGCTCTAAATTTGAATAACTTTTTTCCAGCATGCGTGTCAACTTCCCCTCCCAAAAATCCAAAGTGGCAATCCAATTTTCAATAGAAAGGCCAAATCTGATTTTTTTTGTTTAAAGAGAACACTACAAGAAAGTAATAATTTCGAAGTGGTCAACAATCTCTAACAGAATATAGTGAGATCTTCAGCAGGATTGTCAATTTCCAGTAGAACACTAGTTGAGAGGCAATCGTGCTTGTGCCTAATGATATTTTATATATTTCATCTTTATATGCTTTTGAATCGCATGTAGATTACCATCTTGAAACGCCAAAGCTAAAAATGCTGAAAACGTAATATTACATTATAAATTGATAAGCAACTCAATACAAAAATCTTATAAAAACTTATATAAGAAATTTATATTGCGAAAAATATAATTCCATCTAAAATTTCAACTTAGACCTTCCTACTAATATGTCAATATTGATTTATGTCAATGTTTATTTATGTTAATATACTTATGTGAATATTTATCGTGTTTTATTTATGTCAATATTTATTTACGTTAATACTTATGTGAATATTTATCGTATTTTATCAGACACTTTTAAAGTGCTTATAATCCTTTAATCGGTTAATAATAATTTTTAATTCCCAGTTTTTGAAACATTTAATTATAAATTATTACTTATTAATTATATTAATTTTTTCCTAATAATCATACCGCTTCGGGAACTTAAAATAAAGGATATGCTACTTTTTTTATCTTTTTCCTTCTAAAAATGATACTCGATCCTCTTGATTAGGTCAATCCCGCAAGTTCGTCTTGAGACCGAGTTGAAAGTGTTGAAACTTGAAACAAGTACACCTGAATTTCTTCCACTATGCTCGTACGTCATATTTTACATTCTTTATCATCCGTTAAACAAATGACGACCGATTTTGCCGCGCAACGACACAACTGACAAAATTAATGGCAAATCCACAAGTTCAGGATCAATCGACCTATCGCGTAACCAGACAGAATCAAGGAAGAGTGGGCGGATAGCGTTCTCTTCTCTGATTGGTTTCGTCATTTTTCCGCTCACTTCCGCAAATGTGCATGTGTGCATATAGTACACACGATACTAGTACGGTACAATGCTAGTGCAGCACCGTATATTCCATCACGCTTCTACCATATCTCCTACTCACTCTAACAAACGACGGCTTCCGACTGAATCCACTTCACTTTCTCTTGATTTTCTCTGGTGACTAAGGAAGTGACGAAGGACCACCGTGGCTGTGTTAGCTTTTTGCGTCCACAATGCTTTAAGCATCCTTTCATCCTTGTTGTTTAGTAAATATTAAACAAGGACAATTGATGCTCACAAGCGCCGTATATTGCTCATCTGTTTTCTGTTCCTGCACTGAACTATTCTAGAACTCTCTTTCTCGCTTTAAACAAATATCTATGATCTATCTTATAGCGTTTTCGGCCCGGCTAGGTTTGCACCAACCTGGGTTGGATTAATGGCGTTTTGTGCCCTCTTATTGGTAGAGCGGGCGACGTCAACCAATAGAAAGATTAATCCAACCCAGGTTGGTGCAAACCCGATCGGGCCGAAAACGTTATTACTTTAAGTTCCAAAAGTGTACACTAGCTCAGCCACAAAAACAGACCTTTTGCGTTTCCTTCTGGTCACGTGTCTTCCACGTGACCAATCACCCAACTGCGCTGCAAGCGACGTCAGGGCATCACGGAAGGTGATTGGTTGTTTCTTGCCGCGTAAAACTACGTTCAGTGTCCGGCGTCCACCGTCGGAGGGAAATCTTGTTCATTTTGCGTAGTTTATGTCGTAGGCATGGACTGGACGCTGCTCAGTGTTCAGAGTTGATCGAGTCGTCGATGGAGTGAGTTCTCGAGGAGTTGTGGAGAGATTGGATCGTGCAAAGTTTTTGAGAGAGAGAATTTATGTGAAGAGGGTGTGCTTAAGTGACTTCAGTATCGCCACAGTTGAGTCAATAGATTTTTCCAGCGGAAAATGTAAGTGGTAATTCAGTATTGGCGCGTACTGCATCGATGTTTTTTTTTATGAAAACGCCTACGCCACTTAGGGTTAACGAGTCACCATATCTGATACAGAAGATCTGTTTTTTATGGCTGAACTAGTGTACACTTTTGGAACTTAAAGTGAGATAGAGAATTCTAGAACAGTCTAGTGCAGGAACAGAAAATAGACCAAGAATTAACAGATCTCGTATATTTTGAACTTTTCTTCGCCGATTTTTCCCACGTTGACTGGTTTTTTAACGTTTTTTTGTGCGCGCGTAAGCGGCATCGTTGCAGGTTCGATCCTGTTACATCAGAATTTCGATTGAGAATCCTTAAACTTGAGGGTATATCGAGGCTACCCACGCTACCCACAACGTTCGTCATTTGGCCATTTTTACCAATGTAAATTAATTTTTTATCTCGATTTAACTTGATTTTATCTCTTTCTAAAAATTAAACGATAAAGAGTAAATTAAACCGAGATTAAAATTGTATAATTCGAAACAGAAAATATTGATGTAAGGAGGTAATGGTAATTTTAGTCGCATAATGGCCGCGTAGAGAGGGAAAGAGAGATTAGATTCGTATCTCGGTCAGTATTGCCCAAGGATATCCTGATATTTTTCTCCTGTGTTATCGCTTGAAGGAGATATTTGTCGTTATTTTTAAGACGCATGTGTTTGTACCAACGCTTCAATTCAAAGAAATTCGTTGGCGCGAAATTCTTTCGTTTTTAGATCAGTAATGCTCGTACCAATGTAGTTTACTTTTAATTTCGACTAACTTCATCTTTTTATAATTCTGAGAATTAAAAAAAAAAAAGAAAAAAGTAAGGCACGTTCTGTAACTCGCCGATTTATTTTTAACCGAGGTTTAACTTATTTCTCATCTCTTTCCATTTTCAAGAACAAATTAAAGAGTTATAACCATGAGTTTTGCAACTGAATATAAAGCCTATGGCACACGATGCCTGTTTTCCTGCTGGATTTAGAAACTTACCACCATATTGGCCATGGTGGAAGGATAGCATGGTGTGCGTACTCAGTTTGCAAGCTTCTCTCTCTAAATCGCCGCCCTCTGTCTACGGACAGCCGTAAACGAATCGAGCTACTAATTGTGAAATGCGAAACATGGGACTTGGATTGTTTAATTTTTTAATTATTGGAACCGTTATTATTTATGAAATTTTAACAAGAAGCCTATTGTGTCGCTTGTTGAAAAGCACCATCTATCCACGATTAATATATTCGAAAAGAAAAACAGGATTAATTTACGTATTGAAGAAAAAGCCTCAGATATATTTTATTCAGATCTATTATCGGATACACACAAGAGATGATATGCGAAAAAACTAATTTATTTTTATGTAAATACTCAAGACCGATTTTATCATCTCCAATGAAACCCTATTAGTATAACATGCGCTAAGTGTCGATCCGTATAGTTGGCCCCTCAGCTTTTGAAAAAATTAACTTTCTGTAGCTCGTTTGATTGCTCATCATTTACACATGTATGCACATTTCAAATTTTTATTTGTACACTTTTGGTAAAAAAGTTTAAAAAAAATAATTTGGGAGGGACTAATTTCACATTAGTCCCTCCAAGTACAAGCAAATTGGATTTAACTAGTCTCGGTCAATAGATTTTCATTTGCACATTTCGAAACAAATTATAGTATATATATAATTCATTGAATTATTTAAGCATCAAAGATCCAGCTTAGATCGTTATACACCTTTAATTCCTAATTCTTGTTGATTGTGTTCGCATGTGTACGCGAATCTAATAAGATTCTTATTGTTATACAATAATCTTATGTTTTATTATTCTGCTAGCTATAACATCTCCGTTATTTTAAAAAAGGAGAAGAGAGCCAGTAAGATTGGAAGTTGGAAGATTTTTTCATTTCTCTCATGAGTCAACATGCGTATAATAAGGCATTGTAACATTAGTTTTTAGCAGCATCAGCGTTTAGTAAGCGCTTCACGTTGATTAGATTATACCTTTGGTTCTCAAGTCCTATCTTATCGAAGAAAACTTCCAATAGTTACAAAATAAATTTTCTGCTGATGTAATGAAAAGAAAATGACATTTTTTTTTACTTTCAGTTTATTGAACTTATTCTTTGAAATTAAATTTATTTTCTGCGAATTGCTATCTTCGTATTTTTTATGAACTTAACAAAACATGCACAGATGTGTTTACTTAGATCATTCCGTATGAGAAAACAGCTGAAAAAAATTGCACATAATAAAAAACATATTTGGTATGATTCTTGTAAAAATACATAAAGACGATATAAATATTAACAGGGCATAGAACCAGTATTACAACGAACAAATTTAATTCAAAATAATAATATTACAAACGTTTCGACTCCGATCGGGTCATTTTCAATGCAAAACAACTTTATCATAAAAAACGGTCACATTAGTAAAATCTTAAAAAATATATAATAAAAAAATAATTATAACTTATCCTAATGTCGCTAGCATAATATTATAAAAAATTAATTGTAATATTTCCTAATGACTCAAGAACAATCTTGTCATTAATATAAGAAGATTAAATAATCCAATGTCTTAAATAACGGTTGCATTTGTGTAAAACATCCAAGAAACGAATAAATTAATAATAACAACTCCTGACATCGTGAGCATAATGTCAGGAGATGTTATTATTAATTTATTCGTTTCTTGGATGTTTTACACAAATGCAACCGTTATTTAAGACATTGGATTATTTACTCTAATTATATTAATGACAAGATTGTTCTTGAGTCATTAGGAAATGTTACAATTAATTTTTTATAATAATATTATGCTAGCGACATTAGGATAAGTTAAAATTATTTTTTTATTATATTTTTTTTATGATTTTACTAATGTGGCCGTTTTTTATGATAAAGTTTTGCATTAAAAATGACCCGATTGGAGTCGAAACGTTTGTAATATTATTATTTTGAATTAAATTTGTTCGTTGTAATACTGGTTCTATGCCCTGTTAATATTTATATTGTTTTATACATATTGAGCCTTATTATTACTTTATTACATAAAGACGATTTATTCGCTTTCAGCAAGCGTCTTAGAACTTCTTTTAACGTTGTTAAAGTCATCCGGTTATTCGCTTAATCACCAGCGACTATTTGAAGCTGTACTTCAAAATTTTAGACGCTAGCGAATAAAAAACGATTGTGTAGAAGCTTTCATCAACAAATTTATTAACAAATTAAGAAGTAACTTCAAACGAATAGAAGCAGCGTCGAAAGAATTCGCTGACGAATTAATGACGTCATTAGATGCTGTTGAAAGCGAATAAAGTAGCTCTGTAATATTTATATAATCAAATGAATGTTTAAATGTTTGTTTAAAAAAATATTTCGGGAATTAAATTTTTCTTTTGCCCACTTGTTCCTTAACGCCCTTCTACTACCCTACTCTAGAACTAGCAACGTCTCCCCTCCCCAAGATCTCAGGGTGACAAAAAACCTTTTTTTTTTTTTACTTTGACCTGGTCAAAATTGATTTTTAAAACCACTAATTAAAATGTATTTTTAAGATTTTTTATTTTTATTATTTTGATCACACACTTATTAGATATTGCTTAATATATCGATAATTTCCAGCTTCAATTTTTTCTTTTCTTCCTGCCCCACTAAAAGCGCTGATGAAGGCTGTGTTCCGATATTTATTACTACACTGAGAAAATAATATAGTCAATTTTAATAAATATTTAGTTCAATACTGCCAACTAAACATTTACTTACAGTAAATAAATATTTGTTTAGTAAAAAAATGATTATTAAATCAAAATTTTTAATTCTTGTTCTTTTATCTCTATTTTAATATTAGGTTGGATTAGCTTAAAAAGTATGTATTATAACAATAATGCAAGGTAAAATAAAATTATTGCCATTTTTTTTTTATCAAAAAAACAGATGCTTAAAATAAATTTTGATCGGGACGACTAAAGCCATGTTAAAAGAACTGATTAAAAACACATTGATTCGTACTAACTTTGTCAGATCTCCTCAGCGCCCACCGGGGAGCGATAACGCTCACTTTAGGAAAGTATGCTATAGATAAATTATAGTTATGCGATTCACAGATAAAGCACAGCTCAGTGAGTTTTATTACTATTAATTTCTATATTTAAATGATAAATCTAGTGAAGAACAGGAAAAATCAATAAAATTAAATTATGTACCTACAACAGACTACAAAAAGACTTATACCAAATGAAATTTACTGTCGGCGTTATCAAGAAAAACGGAGATATGAGAGGGGGAAGGTAGACAGAGAAAACAAAGAGAGAAACAATAAATCTTTTGAAGAACCCTTTTGAAAAAAGGGTCGTGCAATTTTCGAAGAGAATTGCTATTATATTAGTATTAGAAAGTTGAAACTTTAAGGATGGAGGGTCTGTTGGAATTCATGGTATCAGAAAAAGTGTTTATTTATTGCCTACAAAAAACGAAAAAAAAAAAAAAAACATTTGAAGTTTTAAGGTCTTGAGATGTGATAAATAAGCGTACGCACGCATTCGCGCGGAGAACATACATAAAAACATACTACACATTACTGATATTCTATTCTTGCTATGAGTCTGTTTAATATTTAAAACAAAGAGAAGCATAGCAAAGAATTCTTTGTTAAAATTAAATGACATCAGAATCCAGGGCATCTCTATCACGGAATAAGTCGGATTCCAATCGAAATTATTCAATTATTCTCCAGATTTCTATTGTGTTTTACAATGAAAACGGAATAATTCCGATCGGAATCCATTCCGACCTGCTCCATAGTAGATGCTCAGATCACATTGTCTTGCTGATTGACCATATTGAGCGACTTTTTGTGAATATTGTATGTAAGATGCGTCTTTCAGTTTCTGGCATTAGATTATAGTCATCTATGCATTATTTTTATATTTATATATATTAATTTATTTATGGCTGAAGAGAGCTAAGTAAATATTCCGAAACATTCCAAATCAAGATACCGTACTTTATTTGTATACATATATAGTTATTGATACATATATAGATTATGAAGTAATAAACTGAATTTTATTATTATCCTTTGCTTATTACCATTTGTAGTCATTCGTACTGCGCGCCGAATTGGTTTTCCGAACTTATAAACGCAATTAAACTACTGTAGTAATATCACGTATTAAATTAACAAGCTGTTTTTAATAATTTGATTTTGCTCAATCAGGCATCCTGTTAAAAAGATATTAATATGCTGAAAAACTAAATAAATTTCTTAGCTAGATAGATTTCTCAAATTTAGGTTTTAATCACAATCCCAACAAAGAGATACTGCGGAATATTAATAGAAAATTATTTAAAAAATATACATAAATATAAACCGTTTTGATATAATTGAAAAATATATTACAATTTACATTTAGAGATATTATTAGGCATCAATATTTAGAGCCATATTTGGCGCTTTCTTATTTGATTTAAAACTTATACTCGTATTTGAAAGGGGCATGAAATTATTAAATTTCAAAGATTAATATTTTGGCATGTTCCTACTTGGAAATAAGTCGCTACTACTTGGATATTAAGTGAAGTGATCGAATTTCTAAATATTTATAATATTGGTATATATTAATGAGTATTAATATGTACATCTATATAAAGATTAATATTTTGGCATGTTCCTACTTGGAAATAAATCGCTACTATTTGGATATTAAGTGAAGTAATCGAATTTCTAAATATTTATAATATTGGTATATATTAATGAGTATTAATATGTATATCTATTTTAAAAATTACAGAACACAAAATGGATCCTAATAAGCAACCTCTTAATGGGCAAGGACGCTCTTCCTTGTTAGAGATGATGAAGCAAAGAGCACAAATGCAACGATCTCAAAGGTCGTCCCATTCTCTAGAAACACCTAGTATTTCATCAGCTGAACAGACATCAAGATCATCTGAAGGATATTCATCTCATGCTTCAAGTTCTAGTGGAGG
>NW_017299992.1:33078-43411 GCF_001594075.2 Trachymyrmex cornetzi
CCGTCACTCCAGCATCCCCTTAACAATTTACCATTTTAACAGAGTACGATCATTCTCGACTTATAAGACAATAGCCCCAACTTAAAAATTTAGAAAATTATAAAATTGGCAATACACAAGAAGTCTGGATGTAATAAGCAATTTTTTCCATCCTTATTTTACTCTGAGTGAATAAAAAATTAACTCCCAAAAATGGCCTTTTTTGTTTTTGTTTCATTATTCACCAACAAAAAAAGTAGAACATTTTGAACAAAACTCTGTTGAGAGACGTTTTAATGAGATTGATTAGAAAATTTATCAGTCGTGCAAAGAATTATTATAATTGCAAGTTTCTATACATTTGCCATATGGTTCCATGTGCGATAATTATTTTATATGTTATTCATGGTGTAAGAAATTTTCAAATTGGAGATATATTAGATAATATTTTCGGCACATTTAAATTAGTCAAATTAGTAGAGATGTACGAATCAAGATTTTTTGACATCAAATCGAATTGAATCATTAAAACAACGTTTAATCAACAACATATTTATTGTTAGGTTGAATTTTAATATATAGTAAGTAAATTTAATCTATGTAAGAGAAATATTGATTATACACTGTACGTAGCGGGAAATAATTTTCTATACATACATACGTATATATGTATGTGAGTGTGTTAATGTGTGATTTATATATTTAAATCTCTTACAATTAGATTTGAAATTTTTTAATCTGGATTCTAATCGTATAGATGCGATTCGATTCGTATTTGAATAATTCACCCATCTCTACAAATTACACAATATAGACAAGTTTAAAAAATATGTAGATTATTTATTTATGATAAAATTGAAACAATATCACTATCATTTATGACAAGAGAGAGATGAATATATTATTATAATTTAAAATAATAATTAATAGCAACAATTAATAAAGATTGTTTTTCTTTATAGAGTAAAAGCATGCGCTAACTATATAGATTTGACATTAGAGCATGGAAGAGGTCGATTTCAATACGAAGTCAAATTTTCGCCTGATATTGATTCAATAGGCTTACGTCGTAAACTACTTAATCAACATTTTGCTGCATTAGGAAAAGGAAGAACATTTGACGGAGCGTCACTTTATGTACCACTAAAATTGCCACAAGATGTGAGTTTAAAAACTCTGATAGATAACTTCTATATTAATATAATGTACGTAATATTATGATGTATAATTGTTAAATTTTCAGGTTTTTCACTATAAATCGGAACATCCAATGGATGGTTCAACAGTAACTCTCACAATCATTTTCAAAAAGAAAGAATCAATGAGTAGTAGTGTTCAATTTTTCAATATTTTGATTAATCGTATGATGCGAGCGCTTTGCTTAGTTCCTATTGGTCGACAAAATTTTAATCCAAAAGGCGCGCACGTTCTGCCTCAACATCGATTAGAAGTGTGGCCTGGTTACGTGACTGCTGTACATGAATACGAAGGTGGTTTAAAATTGTGTTTAGATGCGAAACATCGAGTGATGCGAACAGATACTGTGCGAGATTTAATGTGAGATTTGTTTTCCAATATTACGAAATTTACGAATATTATCACGATTGAATATTTTAGTTAACTAAATTTATTTTATATGTAATCATTTTTTAGAAGAGAGATTTTCCAAAAATCACATCATAATTACCAAGATGCTGTTATAAACGAAATAGTTGGTACAAGTGTACTAACGAGATATAATAATAAAACATATCGTATAGATGACATCGATTTTAATAAAACACCAACAAACACGTTTTCTAAAAACGGCGAACAAATATCATACATCGATTATTATCAGAAAAATTGGAATATCGAGATTCAAGATTTACAACAACCTCTTTTAGTACATCGTGAGACAGCTAGATTACCAAGTGGCGAGGTTTGTGATGCATATATATATATATATATATAATACGATATTCATGCATATTACTATTGATATGATATTGATGATCACTTACAATTCCTTATGCAAAAAATCATTTAAATATAATAGAAAGAGGAAAGAACGATTTATTTAATACCGGAATTGAGCTATGCAGCCGGTCTGACCGATAGTGTTCGTAATAATCATTACGTTATGAAAGACCTAAGCGCAGTAACAAAAATGTCGCCTAATCAACGGCGAGATGTGATCAGGCAGTTTGTAGAAGAAGTCCAGAAGAATGATGTAACTCGAGAAATATTAGCAGTATGGGGCTTGCGTTTAAGCCCTGATTTAGTTCAATTTACTGCAAGACGTCTAGAGCCTGAAACAATACATTTTGGAAATAATAAAATTTATAAGACGAATGAAAAAGCAGACTGGAGTAATGCTGCTGTAAAAAATCCCGTGTTACGTACTGTAAGTATATTGACTAACAATTATTTAAAAATTAAAAACTACATACGTAATTATACATAGTAAAAATCATCTTGTATAAAAACATTTTATTATTTCACATTTGTGTCTCTTGTGTTTTAGCCTAATTTGTCCACGTGGAATATTATATACTCTATGAAGGACAAAGCTTGTGTAAAGGACTTCTTAGGACATTTGGAAAAGGTTGCAACTGCAATCAATATGCGAATTAATAGTCCAAAACATATTACTTTAAGAGATGACAGAACTGAAACTTATCTACGAGAAATTCAAAATAATCTCACCGATAATCTCGAATTATTAGTCATCGTATTTCCAACCAACCGCACTGATCGCTATTCGGCAATAAAAAAGTAAAACTTTTTTTTTATGATATGATATTTGCCTTCTTGCACATGTGAATATATTGCAACAAGTTATACAATGTAAACATGTAAAAATTGAGTATATCTTGATCCTTAGACATATGAAAACATACGTTTTCGAAATTTATTCGTTCATGTAACAATAATTGAAGATAAAGTCTGGAAAAGTATGTTTTATTGTTCTGTTACATTTCAGATTATGTTGTGTACAGAAAGCTATACCATCACAAGTCATCATTTCGAAAACAATTTCTAAGCCTCCTAAATTAAAAAGTATCACAGAAAAGATAGCACTTCAAATCAATTGCAAACTAGGAGGAGCACTGTGGACTCTCGCTTTGCCACTAGTATATAGAAAACTTCTATTTTATCGTATATAATTTTATTTATGTATTTGTCTTATTTTATTCAATTAATTTTATTGTCTTGTAGAAAAATTGTATGATATGTGGTATAGACGTTTATCATGCTGGTGTTGGAGGAGGTTCACGAAAAAGTGTTGCGGGATTTATTGCTAGTTTAGATAGTCAATTGACTAAATGGCACAGTAGAATTTGTATGCAAGCCTCTAAGCAAGAACTAGTTGATATGCTACAAGTGTGCCTTACTTCAGCTATTAATGCATTTCACAAGGTAATTAATATTCATCTTTTAAATATAAACTTTTGATTGATTCATCAAAATGATAAATATGTTGTTAGCATAACGGATGTAATCCAGAGCGTATAATTATATATCGTGATGGGGTTGGTGATGGAGATTTAGATTACGTAGAAAATTACGAGGTAAAACAATTGTTAGCGACGTTTAATCGCATAGCCCCGAATTACAAACCGCAACTTAGTGTAATTATAGTTCAAAAACGCATTAACACGCGGATATTCATCAAAGGAGTGAGTATAGCTAGAATTTATATGATACAATCGTGAAATGTGTTGCATTAATGATAAGTTTTTAATTGACAATGACAATTTTAATTTGCAGAGGGATGGTTTAAACAATCCTGAACCTGGAACTATTGTTGATTCGTGTATAACAAGGCGAAATTATTACGATTTTTTCCTCGTGCCGCAAAATGTGCGACAGGGTACAGTAACACCCACACATTACATCGTCATTCATGATTCATCAAATATGGAAACAGATCACATGCAACGATTGACATATAAACTTTGTCATTTATACTATAATTGGCCCGGTACAATACGTGTACCAGCTCCTTGTCAATACGCACACAAACTTGTGTACCTGGTGGGACAAAATCTTCTAGCTGAGCCACACCGATCCTTTTCAGATATTTTGTTCTATTTATAACTTCATCATTATCTAATGTTACTTTTGTCTCACTCACCTTCTATTTTTTTTTGTTCTCTTTAAATGACGTACAAAGTATTATAAAATAACGGTTCACCGTTTAAGACTGTGTGTTGAAAGAATTGATTGATTGGATGATTTGATTGTGATCCTGCAGAAATCAATGCCATCAATAATGAAAGTATTATAATTGAAATGGAAGATTTATATACACATAAAGACAAGAGAATACTTGGAAAGTGCTTTGTTTATCACATAGTATATCTGTAGTATTCTCTTATCTTTGTGTATATAAATCTTCCATTTCCACTAAGGAAAATCTCTTACATAATTAATTTTTTGTTATACAGTTGATTCTTGCGTTTGTATTAATCTAGAAATAGTTGTAAGTAAATACCAACGCAAGTTTGTTACTCAAATATAATTTCATCTTGTTAACTGTATTATACAATAAAACTAAGATCTCTTGTTACAAAAAGACTTGTGCCAAATAATTATGCATTATATACGGCTTTGGTCAAAAATATTGACTTATTAATCATTATTTAACATTGAAATTCAAAAATTGATTTTTGCCATTTGCTGTGACTTATCCGTTGTTTCAAATACTCTTATGTATAATGTCGGTAATTAATAGGAAATAATAAATAAAAGAATTTTACATTTATGAAAAAAATATAGGTATCTAATATTTTTGATCAAGGCTCTATTTAAGATACACACACATGGTTTGTATTACTTATAATTTACGTAGAATTAAGACAAATTTAAAAAATTTCTTATTTTCATAGTCTTCTCAAAATCTTTACAAAATTATTAGCGAATAATGTTAAAATAAAAGTTATTAAAAATACAGCCTGTGTCTATTCTCGAGAGCGATTGATTTACTTTAAGTAAAAGTGATTTAGTTTCAATATTTTTTTATTTTCAGGCAATGAAACATGACGTTACAATAGTAATAAACGTAACATAGTAATAATAAAATTATTTGATAATTTTATTATTTATAGCAATAGTAAAATTATTTGATAATTTAAGTAAATGTTATATTTTAATATAGTTTTGAAAATTTGTTTGTACGTATGTACGAGGATACAAATGCCTGGCCATGATTTTTTATGACTTTTCGTTCCTTCTCTTGCTTTCTCATTCCTTCTTGTGTCTTCTCTAATGCACGTGTAACTTCGGATGGCTAGGCATTTATGTCCCCGTGTGTACAGTTCAATACATTGTGATAAGAACACATCTGTTATGTATTTTTACATAGAAATCTTGTATTGTTTACGCTCAGTGGATGCTAAAATGTAATATTTTTATAAGATGCAAAATGGCTTTTAATATTCGTTATTACATTTTATTTACTATTCATTCAATATCATAATTATTTTATTTTTTTAAAGATAAGATTTGTAATACTAGATTATTATAGATCGTTAATTACCTATCGGCTGAGAAGGTAAATAAGGTGTAATTATATTCTATAAGTATATATTCTATATATATATTTTTTTTATAGAAAAATAATGTAGATCATTTTGCCAAATTTTTCTAAAGCTATTGTCTGTGGTCTACTGTATGTAAATACAATTTTATATATCTAGAGAAAAAAATCTATATTTTTGAGATAATTATGCTATTCCTATATCAGTCCATTTAATGGCTTGTACATGTTCTAATTAGCATCAATCTTTATTTACATTTCTTTAGTATAAAGTATTCAATTGTTCTCGATTTTATTTCTATTATTACTAAATTCGTAAAAAAAGTCTTGTTTATGATAAGAAGTCAGATTCATTACTTTTTATTTTAATATACGTTTATTCATAGCATCTGATCTAAATTTGAAAATTACAGATTGAATGACAGATTTTGTCACAGTTCAACATATAACTACCAATATTATGAAAAATATTTTTATTTCTTTTTTTACTATAAAAAGAAACATTAAGACACAAGATTCAACTGAAAAAAGGAAATACGGCGTATGTGAATGTTTTAATATTATTTAATAGACTTTAGTATTACAAAGGGCATTTATAGTGTTAACACACAAGCTATGTAATTACATATTTTAAAAAAAATTATGTTTTCTTTATACCAATTGATTCATCTCATTCTGTGCATATTAATTTCTATCTTAACTGCATTTTTCGCAGAATAGGGTAATTATGTAAAAAAAATTACGCATACATATATACACAAACGGAGACTATCTCCAAATCTTAAAAAATCGCTTTTAAAAAAATTAATTTTATTATAATTCGTTCCTCTTATACAACTTTCGCCTGAATATATTTTTAAATTTTGTGTGTGTGTGCACGCGCATGCGTGCGTGCATGTGTGATACACAATTTTTTAGATAGTATCTTGTAATACTTTAAATACCCCATCCTATATACATAGTGTTCACATATAAAATTTAAATTAATATAATTAATCTATTCTGACAAGTTTTCAAAATTGAGAAATTTTAGAAATTAGAAGAATTGAAGGAATTAGATTATAGAAAATGACCAAATAAAATTTCATGTTCCATTAAAGGAAAAATTTCACCATTTTAACTTTTGCAACACTTGTATTATTTGTTTGAAAAGCTATAATGAATCCTTGTAAGATTGACTATCACAAATTATTCATTGATTTATGCACATTAATTACAAGTTAATTAAACATGGTGTTCAGTGGTTCTTGAATATTCTTGAATTCTGGAATTATACTACAAATTTATGTAATCTGGAAAATTCCTGGAAAACCCTTGAAATTTCAGGACTGGCCCGGAATTTTTCGTTCTTTTTATTAAAAAAAATATAACCATGGTGAAAAAAGAAAGAAATAATGAAAAGAAATTTGTGTGTTTGGATATAAAACTAACTTCCTCTTCTCTTAAAAGAGAAACAATAAGTTACCAATAAAAAACTTAAATTTAATATCTAAAATTAGAACATAGAAAAATCGTTTGTGTTGACGGAATGTTCATTTAATATTATTTATAAAGCAATAAATGATATTATTTCAAATTTGTTAGTGTTTCAATTCATTCGTATAGAATCTTAACTTGAAAACAAAGCATATAATATTGTGCAAATCGATGAAAATCAATTAAATAATGATAATTGATGGATCCTGGAAAAACTTAGATTTTTACCTGGAATGTGGAATTATCCTTGAATTGACTAGCCAGATTTTACTGAACACCATGTTAAAGTATATAATTCGTTTCTCTATCTTACAGCAATTTATAAAAATTGTTTTCAGCGAAATTTTCACGCGCTAAGTTGAATTTTTCAGATACATGCAACTCAATAAATACACGTACGTATTCATTTTTATATTATAAATATTATATATGGTTTACAAATTCATTCAAATTTAACTGATCATTTCGTTTCGGGGAAAGTATATGAAAAAATATGACTAGCGTCCCGTATGTGAAACATCGGATTGCGCTTGTTCGATTTGTAACATACGAGCACATTTCAGCATCGCGTCCATCACTAGATCTAACGTGCCTGATAAATTTGGGGCCTTATTTTAGAAAAATATCGTATATGCGAAAGTACTAGGGAAATTTATAATGTACGTAACATATGCTATAGTATATATTTTCGTTATATATTTTTATGTATTATTTTATTATATAGATATTTTTTTAAATGCAGGCCCTTTTTTTCCCGAACAAGACGCAATGTCTAAAAAACGTCTTCATAATGTCTTTTAAATATGTTTTAGACATGTCCCAAAACATCTTTATAATGTTTTTTTTAGACACGTATGTTGTCCGAGTTTAATTGAACCCTTTTGCACGGTTCATCCCCTTTTTCTACTAACGTTGAAAAAAAAAAGAAAAAAATATGAACCGTGTAAGAAATTGAACTAAAAAGCACAGGCTTCTTGAGAGGGAATCAGGTAGGCAAGTATGAGCACGTAATCGCAATAATTATATAGGCCTGTTCTTTTTAATTGAACTTCTTACACGGTTCATCTCTTTCCTCTTTTTCGTAGAAGATAAAACGAACCATGTAAAAAAAATCTCGAGAGAGAACCAGGTAGATAGGTATAAGCACGTAATCGCGGTAATCATAGATCCATTCTTTTTAGCTAATCTGCTTGTTTTTCCCTCTTTCGTAACATGAACAGATAAAGAGGAAAATTGAATCATTCGAGAAGTTTAGTTAGAAAGGACAGATCGACCCGTGGAGCCATTAGGATTGTACGTTTATACATAAAAATATACTATTTATGTATACGCAATGTAAATTATATTTTGTGTCATCTATGCAAATAACCTATAGATCATCGAAGTAATTATACGTTCTTGATCATTGCATTGAAGTTTCTTAAAAATATACTAAATTTTAATAAATATTTGAATAGTACGAGCTGAATATTTATTAAATGTAAACATATATCTATTTGGTACGAGAATCACTAATTGGTCTAATTATCACTTTTATTTAATAAATATTTATTTACCATAAGTAAATGTGAAGTTAGTACTATTCGCGAATCTTTATTAAAATTTAATAAAACGTACATTTTTTTTTGCCCGCAGTGTAGTATAACTAAAATTAGATACGCATTAACAATCATAAAACTTAATATTTTTTTCTTTATCGTATTATCCAATTTAAATAATTTACGTATTTTGCATTGCTTGTATTGTTTACATGAGAAAGATTCGCGTAAACTTAAAAACACAATTCCATGGAATTCTTTGAAATATGCGGCACAATCTAGTACCGGATTTTGTAATTCTTAACGACAGTGTTGATATCGTTATATTGTGACATGATAAAAAAAAACTGCGCAATAATAATGTAATGATATCGAACTGTCGTTAAAAGTTACAAAATCGGGATACTGTAAGTTCTGGAACAGATCATTGACACATCCTTGAAGCAATCAGACCGCGTGCTCCAGAATTACGAAACATTGTAATTCGCGGGATTCGCGCGCGCCAAGTTTCAGCCTTCGCGGCGAGGCCGGGGTATCGATTCTCGTTCCGGCGCGTTCCCGGTCGATCCTGACCGACGCGCCTCCGCCTTTCGGCGGGACGTAGAACGTAGATTGTCGTAGATACGTAGATTATCCTCTCGACTGCTCTTGACGGAGTCGAGGTTCACACGCTTTTTATTTATCGTCGGCGCCGTCGCGCGCGCGTTATATGTATTCCTGAAGATCGGATCCCCGCAAGGTTCTTCCGCATTGCGGCGTCCGTCCGTCCGTTGACACGATTGTTACGCCACTGCGCCGCGTCGCCGCGCCGTCGCGCTCGTGTGTACGTAATAAACACGACGCACGTACCGCGCGCGCGCGCGCGCGCGCTTCGGTCGTATTTACAATCGCGCACAATCGCGCACAATCGCGTAGCGGCGTATATCGGAGCCGCCGCCATTCGCGCTCGCGCGCTCGCGCTCAGCGCCTGCGTACATCTTGTTTACAACTGCGGAGCTCGGCGTACACATGACCTTTACAAGATAGACACGATCGTCTGTTCGGTTGGCTAGGCGTGAACCCGCGCGCGGCCCACGAGAAGAAGAGAGAAGAAGAAAGAGAAAGAAAAAGAAAGAGAGGTGTCGCGCGCGAGTGTTTGTGTCGTGGCGAGAGTCCCGTCGCCTTTTGCTGGAACATCCGGCGGCCACGTTACCCGGCGATCGCGGGGACTCGCACGAATTTTACGCGCGTTACGTCGCGGTCGCGTCCGCGTCGCAATTGTGTTAACGCGTTTTCGCGTCGCGACGATCGGCGATTGAAGAACGAGAAAGACTGGTCGATCGGTCCAATTGCTCGCGCGCGATCTCGATCACGGTTGTGTCGAGTTGTTCGTCGCGCGCGTCCGAAGTAGTAAGTACTCTTGGTAAATTGGTACTACGGGACGTGAGGGTTTACCGCGCGCGCGCGCGCGCGCGCACGCCTTAACGACGGTTGAGGTGGTCGAGGAAGGAGTCGCCCCGAGAATTCGTCGTCTCCGTCGGATCGCGACCGCCACGAGGTGGGACGAGGGGAGACACGGACGTGATCGTGATATCCTCGCGTGTATTTTCGTGCGCGGCTGATAGTGCGTCGTTAATCGGGTTGTCCCGGGTGTGCGTGTCGTTTCCCCTCCTCTCCTTAGACGCGGTGGAGAAGGAGGAGCGGCGGAAGAGGAGAGCCACACGAGGAGCAGCTGCGGAGAAGAAGCGCGAAGAGTGGAAGTCAGTCGGCGACGGACGGAGAGCGTGGAGAGCGGCGGGAGGGGAGAGAGGAAAAGAAAACGCGGTTCTCCCCCCCC
>NW_017299992.1:43587-45596 GCF_001594075.2 Trachymyrmex cornetzi
CGAGCTGTGTCGCTGTGTGCCGATAAGGGGCGAATTTCGGATTTCGGCCAGCCGCCCACCTGCGAGCAGCGAGGCTCACCGTCCGTCCGTCTCTACACAGACATACGTCGGTCGGTCGTGTTTCCTCGCCACGCTGTAACACGTTTTCCACGAAAGAGACTCGGGACGGGACGCGCGGCGCTCGCTCGCGACTAGAAAGAGAAAGAGAAAGAACCCGTCTTGTTGTGAGTGTCTCTTCCCTCCCCTCTGCCGTCACGTCGCCCTTCTCCCACACATTCTCTCTCTCTCTCTCTCGCCCTCCCTGCGCCGTGAATCGTATTGCGTATCACGCTCTCCGTCTGTCTGTCTGTCTGGCTGACCGTCCGGTTCCCTCCCCTCGTCCTTCTATCTCTGTTCCTCTGCGCGTGCGTGTGAGTGCGGCGTGCGCGCGCGCGCGCGCGCGCGGTGAGTGAGTCGGTGTCGGTGTTTATTCTCGCACGCGTATGAGAGCACGCGCGCGCACTCGTGTGTATACACGTCACCGTCGTGGACCACGCAGTAAATTGTGTTATTCGGAGAGACAAACAGGTGCAGGAGGAGGAGGAGGAGGAGGAGGGCTCGGTGATCCGCGCTCGCTCGCTCACTTGCTCGTTCGCTCGCAAAACGGCCGCACCTCGTGGCGTACGCGCTGTGTGACGGCTCCGTTCGTCGTGAAGTATAATGCAGTCCGGCCGACGTCTACACGGTCCTCCCCCGATCGCGGACGCGCGTCGCGAATTACTTCCTCGCGCGAGGAATGCGCGAGCGACGGTGGCATGGCACGTCCGAGCCACCGTTGAGGAGCCTCGGCGCGCCCGAGACGCGACCCGAGCCGTCTGAGATCGGTGGCGGGCGAAATTAGACGAAACCGCGTGACAGGTGGATTCGAGGCGTGCCGAGACGTGGAGAGAAAGAGAGAAGGAGAGTGAGAAAGGAAGAGAAAGAGACGAGAGAGACGGTGGACGGACGGTGAAGGAGGGAGCGTAGCGAGAGTGAGAGAGTGGCCGTCGCAACATCTCGGAGTCCGCGGGATCTTCCCTACTTGGTTCCCGACGCCGTGAACGTGCAGCGAGAGAGGACCGAGGGTGATCGTGGAGATTGCGATCGTACCGTTGCCGCAGTCATCGTCGTCATCGTCATCGTTGTCTCGTGGCTGCCATGGCTCGCCATTGTTATTGTTGTCGTTCCTCCTAACCTACGAGAAGGTGGACGTCTGCGACTGCCATCGCGAGAGGAAGAGAGAGAGGGACACAACGCAGCAGCAGCACGCCCTCGGACCTCGGGGGACGCCGCGACGAGCGCATCGCACATGCAACCCGGCTGGCGGTGCTGTTGCTCGCGCGCATCGCCGTGTATATTTACGTCCTGAAACGTGCTCGGGGCGAAGACACGCTCGCGAGAGCCGCTCCCGATATCGTTTCCGTCGTGACTGTCAATGTGCGACAGACCTGAGCGCGCGATAACAGCGAGTCGGCAACGAGGACGGCACGTTTTTCCCCAACAACGGAGGGAAGCATCGTGGCGCTGGAAGGCGCAGTTCGCTGACACGTTGACGGCCGTTGTTGTTATGCCCGCGAAAGTGCGCGGATCACGCTCCATCAAGGCGATCGAGCGGCGACGTTAATCGGGTTGGAGGAGCGACGGAGACGGAGAGATATCTATTATTTATTGAGAGATTGATTGATCGATCGATTGAACTTTTATCATCGGTACATCTAGGAACATGTCCTCTAAGAACGTTCGAGATAAACCAAAATAATACGGAAACTAAACAATTTTTTAACATTGAGGAGAAGTAAGAATCGACAAGAAGAGCATAGTGAAATTAAAAAATAATACGAAAAAGCACAAAAAATTAAAGAGAATTAAGTACAAGAAATTGGAAAAGAAATCGGTATAAAACGCAGAATACAACAAATGTAAGTAAAACGAGAGAGAGAGAGAGAGAGAGAGAGAGAGAGAGAGAGAGAGAGAGAGAGAGAGAGAGAGAG
>NW_017299992.1:45608-90957 GCF_001594075.2 Trachymyrmex cornetzi
ATTGTCGTTTTTTCGGGCACAATGAAATGAACTTTTGCGCCGTTGTGCGTCACGCGGTTTTTCGGTGAAGACGAGACGCACCGCGCGCACGTGTGACGACGTGCTCTCTCGGCACGTTCCGCGAAACGCATGCTCGAGGAGAAAGGAACAGGCAGCGGGAACTGGGAAGCGAGCGGGGACGATAATAGCCGGGATACCATGTGAATGATACGTAGAACGCGAAGGGCCGAAACGCTTGTACCCGCGTACTCGAGGGATTCGTTGGTAATCACTAATCGTGCGACAACGACGAAGACGACGACGACGACGATCTTCTCGATCGTCATCCCGACGATGTCCTCGGGCAGGGGCCCGGCGTCGCCCTCGGGCGGGCCCGTGATCCGCTCCGGCCACCTGAAGAAGCTCAAGACGATGAAGAAGAAGTACTTTGTGCTGCGCGGCGAGGGACCCGGCTGCCTCGCCTGCCTCGAGTATTACGACAGCAAGAAGAAATTCGAGAACAGGCAACCGCCGAAGCGCAGCATACTGCTGCACAGCTGCTTCAACATCAATAAGCGCGGCGACACCAAGCACAAGCACGTGATCGCGCTCTACACCAAGGACGAGTGCTTCTGCCTGATCCTCGACAGCGAGAAGGAGCTGGACGAGTGGCTCAAGGCGATGCTCAGGCTACAGAGCGGGGACGTGCCCGATGGGGAACAGCCGCGGCCTACATTCGGTAAATAAGTCAATTGCGCCGCTTTTCCATTTCCCGCCTGAACTCCCGTCGGGAGAACCGATAAGCAACCTTTATTGCTCTTTTGCAACCTTTATTACCTCTGATCGATATATATACGTATAATTGCGCTATCAAAAATCAGCCGTCGTCTAGGATATCGATATATTGACGTTTAAATCCCCGCTTGTTGTTTATTTGTCTAATAATGACATTTGCGTTCTTTAGATAGCAATCTACGTACGGCCTTGATACACATTTCTGTTACGTCTTGGAAAATATGAGTCTTCTCGTTTTTTGCGGATGGTAATCGATTTTTTTTCCATGATGAGATTATCGCGCACCTACGTCGACTGACGTAGGGATCTGTAACAGAACTTGGTCGCGCGTGTACACGTTTGTTTACATCCACATCCATAGAATGAATCGATGATTTTCGGAGTGCACTGCCTCCCCGCGAATTTTATGTTTCTTCTTTTTTTTTTTTTTTTGAGACGCACAAGAGTTTTCTCGTAACTTAAAACAAAATCGCCTATTTTGTCCATATCAAATGTTATAATTGTGTACATATTCTTGAGAAATTTGTGCGAAACTAAAGGGACAGATGCAAAGATGCACAATAAATAGTACATCGTTACTATCTGTGTATTTTGTGACTTCCACATTTCGAACGAGTTATGTAGCCTTGGAATAAAAATAACATTGGCAATTGTTTGTGTTTTTGTGTTCCTTGCAGGAACAAAGAAAACAAGAGTAATGTCGGATAAATAAAACGCCTTTGTTTCAAATTACGTATTACTCCTTTGATCCCTATACAGAATCTCTGTTTTAATATTAAAAATAATATTCTATGTTTGTCTTTTGATTATTAGCACAATTCTCTTGATATGTATGAGCTTAAATTATTTTATACAAGAGTTAGTATTTATATTATTTTATATGTATTTTCGAGCATTATTCACTATGACGCATTTAAACTACAAGTATATTTAATTTAATGCAAACATACATGATAATGAACATTTGTTTGCGTTGTTATAAATAGATGTTTATTACTAATATTACTATGATAATTTGCAGTAAATGAACTGTTTGTAACAGATATTTTAAGTTTTCCATGTGTGTGTGTGTATTATTTTGAATTCTATATTTAATATAATTGACTATAGAAAACTTCAAATATTTGTTGCCCCTTTATTTATAAAGTGCATGTATACAATGCACTTATCTATCGTAATTAAATAGAGTTTATTACATAATAAAGTATTACATTCACAAGTTATTTTCGTATTTCAAATATGAGATTAGCATATCTTACATTTTTTTTATGTCTTTCAGAACACGTGTGGCAAGTTACAATGCAAAAAAGAGGTCTAGGTGCACGAAAGAACATTCACGGACCCTACAGATTATGCCTCACCGATCAAACTTTAAGTTTAGTTAAGATTGGGGCACAGGATAACTCTGATTCTATCGAGATTTCTGTAAGTTTACGTGAAATATAGTTAGCATAGTGTAGTGTAGTATGTTATAGATTAGTACTTAGAGCTATAATTTTTTATTTTTTTTATACGAGCTTTGCTATTTAATAACAAAAGAACGCCGTAGTCTAGTGTGTGCGTTTTTATTCATGGTGGTCCGAGATGTATTTAGACGGATCAGTTTTCAACATGAATAATAAAGTGGATGAAAGATTTTGTTTAGACTAAGCGACGCCACACAGCGAAAGCATTTAAACACGGTGATATTTCAACGCCTTCATATGTTATTACCTGTTTGGAAGGCTTACCGTGAAGCTTCGCAAATTAAACGTCTTAATAATGCGCATTTATTATTAAAAAATATCTTAGATATTTAGAAATAATCTTAGAATTTTGTTATCGTTAGTTGAAGATCAACAAAATTTGACATTTAGTATATTAGAGAGAGAATTAATATACAATTTCTAAATTTTTTTTCTCTTGCAGTTAAATTATATTAGACGATGTGGATTTGCGAATGATATATTCTACATAGAGGTTGGACGATCCGCCGTAACCGGAGATGGCGAATTTTGGATGGCAGTCGAAGATAACAATATCGCGCTCAATATGTACGATGTAATAACGACTGCAATGAGGAATTCGAAAAGTAACAAAGACGAAGTTGGGCCTCGCCAGAGAACGCGTAGTTCCTCCGCCAACGAAGCCAGCAAACCTATATCCGTTCTTCAAAGACGGCATACGGGTCAAAAGCTTCATGGCTTTTCGCCCCTGGGTAAGCTGCAATTTTCGCAAATCTGCTCCTTGTACATATCGTTTATCCATTGTGATTTACACCAGGATGTGAGTTATCAGTTTTTTCAGCGTGTTTCGTATTACTTATCGAAATGTAATTTTCGTTTCGCATATGTAACTTGGGACATATCGGTTATTACGTGTCTATAATCAGAAGACAGAGATACTGCGTCTCGGTTTGCTTCGATATACGTCATTTATGTATTTAAAATCATCCTTTTACAAATTCCTTTTAAATCCGGACTTGAAACTTCGTCTAATACACCGTTCCTTTACACATAATTATCGCCAATTGCACACGCACATTAAATTGTATACTCTAAGAAAACCAGGTGAATCGTCGTATGTACACATTAGTGCTCAGCTTTAGAATAACACAAATGGGTTTACGGGGTTTACAGAGGAACAGAAGATATACAAGGAGCAAGTGGAACCACTGCAAGAGCAGACTGCTACTTCCTCTGTTCTCACACAGTGTAGTCAATCTCGGAATACCTCCTCCACCAATACAGTCACGGGTCTGTTCTCTGTCACAATAGCTATTTGCTTTCCTTCTTTCGCGTTTTATGGATTTTGAATGGCAAAAAGGACACATAAAAACAGTGAACATGTCATTTATTTTTCTTCAGTTTTTCATTTCATGGGATATAGGACTTTATTCAAAAAAACTTGATCATTGCATTTTTCTTTTACTGTATTTGATACATTTAATATATATTGCAACACATTCTATTTACATATACGCAATTGATATGACTTTTATTTTCAGTTTTTTAGAAAGAATAAGTTTAAAAAAAATTGTGCTATCATATATTCCCATTTCATCTGTAAATATCATTTATTATTATATTATACATATAGCTTGTTTATTTGTAATACATTATCCTTTGAAAAGGATTAATAAATGTTTAATAAAATGGGAAATATTTTCTTAATGTTAAAAGTAACGTTAGAACTTATTATGTTGATATTAAATACATTTTTGGACATGGGGGTGTAAATTGAAAAGTTAAAGCTGAAACTTTTGAATATGAATGCAATGATCAATTGTGTTAAAAATAAAAATTTGGGTCAATCAGTAATGCATCGTTTTCTGAGTGTTAGTTTCATAGTGTAAATAGCATGATTGATCATCATTACAATCGGCAAGTTATCTGGAATCTGTAAATTGTCTGATATCAGATATCATATACATATATATATATAATGCATCTTGCTAAAACAATGACAAAAGACAGGAAACTGAATTGATACGCTTTATTGTCATTTGTAATGTTATTGGTGTTTTATCATAATTCTCTTTTCACATAAAAGTTATCGTCATAAGAGAAATCGAACTTAAGAGAATAGTTGCTAGTTGAAAAGGATTATTAAAATAGGTTTTGTGTGTCAGACTTGTCAATAACTCATCGCGAAACATAAGAGATAGATTCTCTGCGGTCATGTCTTTAACAGCACGATTGGTACACTATCCGTGCCGTATCTGTCATATCCGGCACAAGATGCACGTAAGACGAAAGACAGTTGTGCGATAGTGAGAGGTGTGTGGTTTGCAGCCGTTGCTGGTACCGGGGCTTGGACTACTGGGATTGCCACGACTAATGCCAACAGTGCCGGTACCGCTAGACGTCGTCATTCGGTAGCGAGTCATCCTCATTCCGTCAATAATTCCCAATCCGTTCACAATGTCACAACAGCAACAAATGCAACTATGACTACCACTACTGTCACTACCACTACCATCACTGCAACCACCACTACCATCACCACCACCATTACTGCGACCGTCACCGCGACGATCACTACAACCACAACCGCGACAATATCCCATCAGAGAACCTTGTCGCTGCCCTTAGCTGCCGTTATTATCAATCAAACGCAACCATCTAAAAGATCCGTTTTACGGTGTATGTATTTCGTTTCGTCACACATATTTGTTTAATCGATCCGAATCTCTGTTTTATCCTTCAGTGTTTCTGCAATACGCTTGTTCTGATCTTTTTGTTACGCATTCATTCCTTCCAAACTGTATAAAGCCAATCAATGTTATGTTTATCTAATAAGAGATCATAGCAATTACAATTGTAAAGTTTTGCTAGCATGCTATTATTAAGTGCACGATGTATTATGAAACAAATGCTTTAGTTCGTATTTTCTATTCATTTGTTATTGAACATAAGGAATGAATATGTTTTGTACATTTCTCCTGGATGCTCCATAGTGTTGATACTTGGATAATAATTTCTGCAAGCTGGTTATCATAATCCTTACTTTGCTATATTTAATTTTTAACCCGAATTCTGCAAATGCGCAGAATATTTTTGATGAAGTGACCGTGATTACTGTTGCTTAACTTAAGAAAAACAAATATATATATATATATAAAACAATAAAAAATATATTGTGTACATATATAATAATTTATATATGCGAACATATAAAACTAACCGCTGTTGCTATGCTGGGACAATGGAACTGGCTTCTTTCTACTGTATGCAAGTAAACATCACGAGGAGATTTCTAACGAGTATTTTTGCAGGTGCTACCGGGCGCGATCGATGCGACAGTTTGCCGTCGAGAGCTCGTACTACCAGTGAGGGACAACCGACTACGGTTGTGTTAAGCCATCCTAGAGGAGCCCATATTATGTCGCATGTACCGCGACCGCATTCCATGTGTGGCCGAGGCCTCTCATATTCTCCACCAATCGCGTCAATGCCTATTAGTCCATCTTCCGACGTCTGTTCGTCGGATTCGGCCGGATCATCACCCTCGATGGATGATTGTGGTGAGAATATTTTGGAAGAAAGCACTGTTTCGAGGTACGGGCATTCCTTGACACCTGACGAGCCTGTAATCTTAGACAAGAAAGGTGACGACTATGCCCTGTGGTCGACGTCGCATCCACATTTGAAATACTCGCCAAACTTTAAATCTCATTCGCCCTCTCAGGTGGGTGTACTCCTAATATCGCTTCTGAATCTTTTAATACAATACAAAAGCTTTTATATAAAACAGTACAAGGATAGCGTAAATCATCTTCTAGTTTCTATACAGTAAAAAAATTTAATTACCTTTTAATGTTTAATAAAATTCAACAAATCTCCCCCTTTTTGTAGTATCTATGATAAAATCAAATTTTTATTTTTACTGGTTTGTAAATTTGTCTATTTTTATTTAAATAAAATGATATTTAGTTCAAACAAAGTACTGTTTTATACTTTTAATTGCAGGATAAACGCTAATAATTGATTGTTTTGATCGCAGAGTTCCTACCAGAGTGAAATGTACAGCCCCTGTGGATCGAGTCCAGGTCGTGGAGGCATATACATGCCCATGAGCCCGGCAACAACGGCCCATTCGCATTCCCGTGGATCATCCCTTGTGGAGGAAAGCAACGTGGATGGCTACGTACCGATGGCACCAGTTGGAGATGACGGTTACGTCGATATGGATCCTGTAAATAGTCACAACGGTCACTTTCCGGACGATATGTCGCAGAACGATGGCAGTAGCTGTTCTGTTACGTCTGGCACACCTAGTACGGATCTGCGGTTTTCTGAGTATCATTTGGACAAGGTAACCAGCTTTTTAACACCCGGGGAAGATCTGCAAGCCAGACCAACCAGAGCTTACTCCGTTGGATCGAGACCGGAACAAGCCAACAGACATCGTAAAAACAGGTATGAATTTAAAATATTAATTAGGTTTTAACTATTATGTACGTTGTTATTCGATGTAATATTATTCACAAAATTCTATGACAATTGCATGATTTGAGAGAATGTTGCAACTAAATGAGGTTTAATTCCTGAGTAGTTACCGATCATATTGGATCGTGACGTAGAAATGACACCTTGAAGTTTTTTGCCATTCGTAAATAAAGAGAATTTGTGTAAAAAGAAATAATAAGATTGCTTTGAAACACTTGTAAAATTGGACCGAAACTGTCGTTATTCCCCTCCTCCTCCGACAGTCAATAAATAATCGTAAAAGGCACGTAAAATGAAAATAGGATACGCATGTAAATTAAGTGAACACTGGCAAACACAGTATGCAAATTTCTCACTTACGATGTCGATCCAATATGGCTGCAGCGACTACTCAGGAGAGTCTTAAACATTGTTTAAGTATGCTATCGACATGATATGAACGGCATATTTTACTTTACTACATCAATCTTTATGCAGGTTGGACATTACTCCGCAAGACGCCAACAGAGTACGAGCATTTTCCGTAGGTAGTCGGTCTAAGAGGCCTGAGATCGGAAGGCTAGCCAATGTAATTACTGCACCATTACCAGCTGGTTCGGAAACCTCGAATTCGAAGTCGAGTTCCGCGCCGTTGCTGTCGAGCTCTTGGGGACACAATTCGGGTTGCTCCGGAGCGTCCGATCGCATGGAGGATCTCATGGAGTTGGATTTCACGAGGCCCAGTATTCCAACCGCTCTCTCTTCGCCTCCGACATCATGTTCCCAACCTCAGTCGCAACCGCAACTGTACTCTACTTATTCTACTGCCACCGACACTAGTTCCTACGTCGACATGTCGCCCGGACAAGCTCCCATATCGACTACTGCCCCATATGTCGATATGAGTGGCATAAATAAGGTATTATCGATATATTGATGTTTTCGCTGATAAAATTACTGCATAAGCCGTTGTTAAGTAACAATAAAATTATTTTCTTACAGATCAATCGCAATAACAATAATAATATAATCACTGCCAACCACAATCATAGCCACATGCATATATCATCGCTAACTTTCGCTCATAAACCTGTAATAACAACTTTAAAGCCGGTAGAAGAAGCGGAGGGACCTTATATGAAAATGGACGGTACGATAGAAATAGATTGGACGCATTCGGAAGCGAGTCCGAAACAATTGTCATCGCCTATTCAAGAGGATACCTATCAAACAAATGGGCCACCAGGTATTAGTTTGTAAACATTTATTGCAAAAAAAATCCATAATAGAATATTATTCTTTATATAATATGATGCAATAAAAATAATATTTGTGAAAATTTTTCTGAATGTTTTAGGTAGCACAAGAACAGCACCTGTAGATCTTCCGCAACCAAGGCGTCCTCCGGAGGGCTACGTCGAGATGTCTTTTAAAGCGCGGCCGAGTTTAGAACAAGACTACATAAATATGAGTATGGGTGGGAACAATCGAAACAATCGTAAAACACGAACGGGCAATCGCAAGGAAAAATCGCGATCGCAACCAATCGCGATTCAGGCTGGCAGTAAGCCATCTAAAACTCCAAATTTTCTACCTTTGAACGGAAGTCCGACATCCGAGAGTTTAGCGAGCACGCCCGCCTCTCCGCCGCGAGCAACACCAACGGGTTCATCGGCTACGATTTTCCCCTTTTCTCTGAACAGTCCTCAGTCACCTGTAAAACCTTTCACGAAAAAAAACGATGAGTTTCCCACGACAGAAGGAGAAAGTTTTTCTAACCAAAATAAAAACAATGAATACGCGGTGATGGAACCCGCAAATACGGTTTACACGTCGTGTTCTACCCCATTGACGGAGACGATATCCTCGTCGAAGGCGAATAGCGAGAAGCCACCTAGTCCTGTAGAGAAGAATGTTCGAGCTATATTAAAGTCTTCGTCATCGCAAGAACACGGTAAGCCCATTAACGTAATAACGAAAAAACTGTCGGATTTAACGGTGTCGAAACCGCGTCTCGTTACGGCCTCGCCGAACACCAGTCCTACCCTTACGGGTTTCAAGCCGTCGACCGCGCAACAGCCGAAGCCATCTTCGCCAAAATTCATCGACGAGACTCCCACGCCTACGCCCACATCTACACCCACGCCCACGCCAAGTCCGTTGGACAGCGAGGGCTACGAGAAGCTTCAACCGGGCTCGACAATACTGCATTACGCTAGTCTCGATCTGCCGGAGGTCGATAATCCAGCGCCCGTGTCGCCGGCGTCCACGCAGGAGAATTTCACCTACGCCGAGATCGACTTCGCGAAACTCAAGCAGACCTAAAATATGCGCTATCCTGAATGCGTATATTTTGCCGCCCCCGTGTCGCGTACAAGTTGTGCGTGACGGGGTGGTTTGGCTGACGCCTCTTGTGTTCCCCACGATAGCAACGAGTAGGCAGGGTATAATCGATCGTTCTGACATTGGCTCTGCTGGTCTAACGAACAAGGCGCCGGGTAGGAAACTGTATATATAATTCATTTCTTTTTCTCTCCAGCCTAGTGGCATTATACCGCTCGCCGATCTTTCTCATGTAATAGATTGGCAGCCTATTTTAAATTGTTTGAGAAATAAGCATCGTTGGTACCTATAGTTCTGGTTGTACTGCATTAATATCGTATTTTATCGGAATGATGTGAAATTTTTTAATATAGGCGAAATACACTTTTTTCTCGCTGATTCCGAAGAGAGTCCTCAAATCTGTCCACATGTATGCTATTTCTAATATTAAACGATCGGTAATTTAACGGAAAAGAGCAAACTACGAAAACGTTATCTTTTATTTTTAGTTAAAATAATGTATTTGTGTAATTGGGATTAGTAGAAGGAATTTTTTTGATATTAGAATATCATCTAGTTAAATGAGAGTCGCTTGTAAAAATGTATAAATCTTTTAAATTTTAATTTTGTTAGTGGATTTGCGTGTTATCTCTATCAAAATTTGTTTTGTTTTGTATTATATTTCCAGATGCTGACAAGCCAAATATGTATAAGTCAATTCTTTTGAGATATATATAGATATATACACACCCCAAATTTAAACTTGTATATTTATGATAATCTCCTAATATATATATGACGATGAAATTTATTTATATATCGATTGTTTTTGGAGCTGCGCTCGTACGTAACATAAATTCTATTACTTTTCAGTACGCGTATAAATTTTAACGGCGTACATTTTATTTGCTCATTGTAAATTGTATTGAACTTGATTTTTCGAAAAAAAAATCTGCACATTATTGTTCTGTACAGGGAATAGCATGTTACTCTATTTACATGTTCGCTTACTTACCTTAACGTTTTATAACAGCCAAATTGTCGAATTCGGATATGTTTGTGCATTGTTTTTAATTGAAAAGAAAGTAATCGTATACATATGTGTGTATAAACTTGCGCGACAGTGTGTGGCATAAGATATCGGCTTCTATTTTAAACGTTTTATCTTTATCCAAAAATCTCTGGACATTCAATGAGACCTTAAATAACGGAATCTGCGAAATCTTAGACGTAAGGGAAAACGTGAAACCATGGATTTGCAATTTTTATAACTCTCGAAAGGATCATTCTAAGCCTATTCTTGCGCAGAAATACGTTCCGACGAGATCTCGTCGGTTTTCCACGAAATGAATGAAAATTCTCACAACTTCAACGAAACCCTGCTTTTAGACGTTGCGACTAATCCGTTGATATCAGCGTTAATTGGAATTGAATTAAACGAAATTGAGATATCGTAAGCTTTAGGAATATCGCATAGAATACGGTGGTGTGTAACAGTACACTACCAGAAACATAAGTACTGAAAGAGAAACGCGACGGACCTGATCTTCGTAACGATTAACTGCGAACCGGATGAAATTCCGCAGAGCGGAACCGATATTCAATAGATACCGGAAGTACACGTCGTTGCGCTCTTGCGTCTTCTCTGTGCCGAATTTTAATCCGATTGTCTCCTCGCGAAGGAATGTTACCCGCCAATGTTAGATCGACATCTCATAGAATTCGTATTGCAGACAAAATAGATGTTCCGTACACAATGGCAGTATACATGTGTTATAACGCTTTTCATATAAATTATGACGGGCCGAAGGCGCCTCGAAAGAGCTAATTCGGCCTCGTATACACACGTACACGTAAACATACAGTCGCATGACGCGTATACATATATGCATATTCGTGCTGCAGGATATTCTGTGAAAACGGTACAACCGACGTCGTGCCGAGGGACGGTACAAAGAAAGATGATGTAGAGTAATATTTAGTAAGAGGATTATTTAAGGAAAAAAAGAGCAAAACGCGAATGAGGGAAAAAAAAGGGAGGATAAAGATGCCTATGTGTAACGAATCGATTCTTCGGTTCAATAAAACGGCTTATCTCGTTTGAGCTAAACAAAAATATTCGTTCTTTGCATGTATCTTATTTAAACGTATTGCGGTTGTATCGTAACGTACAGGGTGTCTTGTATATGTACACGTATGTCCGACGAGTTTTCATGTGAGTTGCGAGCGCGTGTGCGTGGGTGGATGCGTGCGTGCGTGGGCGGTCTTTTTGTTGTTGTGCTGTATGTACATGGAAGTATATACGTTACGGACATACGTGTACGTATACATATATGTACACACATACACACATACATATATATAAATATATATATATATGTTATAAATATTAAGTATAATAATTATAATTAATAAACTCGCAATATATACACCGTTGTTTTGTTTTCTATTACCTTATGGAATGTCTCATAAATTTTAAGGACTTGTCATCGAGGAAAGAAATTAGCTTCGATTATTAATTTTGAAATGTAATTTTAAATGAATAACTGTTCAACAATCAATAATTATTTTCTAAGTTTCCGTTTGTAAGATTTTTCTCATATACTTCGAATAGTTTATATTGATACAATAGCTATAATATTAAAATATATGATTTATAAATATAATATACAGTCTTATGAATGAAAATCTCACGATCAAAGTTATTTAAATATTTACTTGGTTTTATACATATAATAAATCTTTATCTTCAAGTAATTGAGTATTATAAGCTATAAATATGTATATTCTCTCGTGTATTTATGTATATTCGAATGTGTTGAACTTAATTTATTATTATATATAATTTATCTAAAATTATCGCCATTTCTTTTTATTAATTTTTTTAATCTAATTTAAGAAAATTTATTGTGACAAATATTTTATAAAATGTTCTAATTATTTCCTGCTAGATGTCGCCACTTGCTCTATACTCGTCGCGATATTTTTCGAATCGGTTCTCGCACATAATACCTGCGCTCAATTAAATTTATCAGATGAGCGTGGCGTTTGTTATTAGTTTATTTATCAAAATTACCGATTTTAACATATGAATCAAATAGAATTGGAACTCGATCTGCATGCATTTATTTGAATAAATTTTTAATTTAAAGAAAGTAAGAATTATACTCTGGAAGAATAATTGGAGTACTACATTACCGATATTTTACAAGTGTAATACAATTTCTGTTTTGTCAATATAATTTTTTAAAAGGATCATACACATTTATATACAAACACATATCGATTCATTATTTGAAAATATAAATACTGCATTATCTTAAATAAAATCAAACTTCACAGTTATAGAAAATTTCATTTAATTTAAAATGAATTTTAACAGAAATTTTAGAATTATCGTTCTTTCCATCAATATCACATGAGAAGTTTATTATTCTTTACCTGATAGCATTTTTCGAAAATTTTTATTTTTATTTATTGTCAAAAATAGCCGAATAGTAGTTAGTTATGTTTGTAAAGTATTATATTAAAGTAAAGTAAAGTATTAAAAAAGTATTATATTAAAGTAATACGTAAATATTTATCAAAATTAGAAAAATGAGATATTAAATATATAATATTTTACAAATAAAAACTATTATTAAATACTTATTAAATATTTAAGTTCAAAATTCACATCGTAATCCTATTAATCGTAGAATACGAGGGGTAGGTCAGGTAATAGATTTGTAAATCTAGGATTAGTGACTGACAGCGGAAATATAAATTCCTCTGGAGACACGGTAGTGTCTCGGCGCTAAGCCAAGTTTCTATTACGTGCCTCGTCAATAAAGGACCGGATAAGTACCTGTTTTTACAATAATTTCTACAGTGCAGGACCTTTTAAGTATAGTCTACAGTTTTTGTAGCAAAGAGTTGGACAGTCACACGCAGTTATTATAGAAAATTCATGTATGTCACGATATCTAATTTCACGTAAACTGCAGTTATATCGATGGATGTTTTGAAAAGTATAAAAAGGTAGATTTACAAAAAAAAAAAAAATATTTTCAGCTGCTTTACGTTGGAGAGAAAAGAAGAAAAGATAAATAGTGCAAATTCATAAATATGAAATTGATAAAAAGCAGATCTAAAATCTAAGGAAAACAACTTCAAAGATACTTAGTGAAAAGATAAATAAACAGACGAAATACAAATAAAAGAAGAATACACAGTTGCTAATTATTACTTTTTCAATGCTCGAATTCTACATTTCATTACTTCACTTAAAACTCCAAAAAGTATAACTTTACGCAATTATGTTGTATTTTAACACGGAAAGAACGATTTTGCTGTCTAAAAATTTAGATACAGATGAAAATAATTTTGTTGAACTATAAATGCTAGAATGTCAAAATTCTTTGCAGCATTGCTCATGTTACGTTTAAATTTCTTACATAATTATTTTCATTATCCAACAAAATTATCTTTAGATCTGTATCTTAAATTTTTATAGCAAAATCATTCAACAAAATCGTTCTTTCCATAAAAGAGATAAAACATAAAAAAAGTATCACATGATTCTGCGCACAATGGAGGGAATATTATATAAAAATAGGAATAAATTAAGAGTTTAACCTATCAGAGAAACCGTGTATTCTGATGTAACCAGTTTTTGATAGGTTGAAATCTTAATAAGTTTCTTATACCCATATTTATAGTCAGACCTATTTAAGGCTTCCTTAAATTTACCTTTAGATGTTCTACGAATTATTTCATTGAACTACTGAGCATCTAAAGATAAATTTAAGAAAGCCTTAAGTACAAGGTCTAACTATGAATACACGGGCATTATTTGATTTCTATCGTACATATTCGCTAACACATAATAATACGCACACGAGGGTGCGCATCCTCGCCGATTATTCGCAATAAAAATAATACGGTCTACGCGCGCGCGCGCATTTTTCTCTACGCACTTTACGCGCGTGCCACTGCGTATAACGTGGTATAACGTGCGCGTTATCAATCGTGTTTACGGCGATCCAGTCTGCTGAGAGAGAAGGAGCCTCGTCAGTGAGGCGAGCGCGTGAATTCAGACACACTCTTACAAGCGGGCGTATGCCTGCTAATTGCAGCCGGGGCTAATTGATTACGGGGCGGCCGTTTTACGATGTTTGGCGAACATGTCATCTCGCGAACCGTCTGGCTTGCGCATGTACGACGGCGACGGTACATGGGTGGAGCTCGTGAACGGGCGTCGCGATGTCGACGTCCGGGCTTCCACGAGTGTCTAAACCGGGGTTGCGGAGGATCGATCAGGGGGAGAGTCTCTCCAGGAAGCGCGATGTTCTCGGAGGCCTCTCGTTCCGTCACACTTGTTCGAACCGACGACTCGTTATTTATTCGGACAGCGCGACTTATTTAACGTTCATTCGACGCATACACGCGCACTCCCGATGTTTATTCGACACACATATTTATTCAATGCTTCAGCGACAGACGCTTATACCGATTGCTGTACCAATAATGATCGATATCGATTGGAAATAAAATCTATTTGCTCTCGGTAGCGTCGCCAACAATTGCGATGAGTCCTCGCAATATTATTTATTAATGAATGTCCAATATTTTAGACTATTGTTTCCTTGTAGAAACTTTTATTTTAGGACTCCATTTTAATATATAATAATAATTTTACAACTGTCCGAGAGAGTGACATTGAATTTTCAAGAAAGTTTAATTGTTCGATGTTTGTTAAAAACAATAATATATAGAAATTTGTACTATAATATAAAATACATTCATTTATTTAATTTCTATCATCCTTTCTTCACGTCTTTTCGGAGTTTAATTATGTACACTTAATAATGAATAAAATCGTTTCCTTTTTTTACGAATTGCCGCGCTAGAAAACCAAATGATAGATAAGAATCAATTTGCCCCCGATGGCGTCGCGCGCTTTACCATCAGCGTAAAATGCGTCGCTTAATCCGCAAACGATATTTTCGTAACGTACTTTTATACCTGTAATTAATGGAATATTTCCGGCCGACCGTGCCGCGGAGCATGCCAATTTACCGTCGCATTTGCCTACGTGCGTATTTGCGCCGGAGTTACAGATTTGACGTGAGGCACCGAGTACACACACGTGGCCCCGTCGGTGTTTGTGTCTCCGCGTGTTCACCGGTAAACGAGAAGGGGTGCAGGCCCCGCGGGGGTTGGAGGCCAGGGGTTGAAGCCATTACCGTCACAAAGCTACCATCAGATTGCCGTCGGGGCTCGGGCTGCCTCTCTTCGCGTGTCTGTCGTTTTCGCTCTCTCCTCCTCTCTCCCTCCCTCTCTCTCTCTCTCTCTGTCTCCATCGCTCGTTCCCTTCCTCCCTCGCGTACATTCTCTTCCTCGCTCGCTTCGTTCGTATTCATGATTTAAATTCAATTGCCTTTTATCTGCTATTCCGGGCTCCGAGTCGCTGATGATGGAATCGCCGAGATCAGAGGCGGCAGCGTCCTTGTCTGCCCCATCCTTCATCTTGCGTCCTGCCCCCTCGCTCGTCGTCGCTCCTCCGCGCCGCGAGAAAGACTACTCTCGTTGAATTTCGATGGAACGACGCCTTCACGTAGACACGTATGCGATAATCTTCGCCAACTCTGCGTTTCTGTGATATTTTTAGCTTGCAACTATTTTTATATCCATATTTTGTGTTTCTATACATTTATTTTAGCTTGTGATAATTTGCAGGCTATATATTTAATGAATTATGTTTATAATGAATATTACAATATGAATATAGCAATTATATCTAACAAAAAATTAATTAATTTAAATATTTTACAGAAAAAGATTTTTAAAATAATTTATATATATATATATATATATATACATATGTATATTTATACATATAATTTTTCTCTTTTCTTTTAAATACGTTATAATTTTTATAACACGATTAGTAAAAATATAAAATAATTTATTATATCAATTTTGTAGCATCAAATACAAGTACATTGTTACATTTTGGCTTTATAACAAGATGTTTTGTAAAGAAAATTCGTAAATGAGAAAAAAAAGAACTTTTCAGTTATCGAACATGATAATGGACGTGGATTCGGTCCACGCGATACTATATTCGATCACTGAAAAATCTTATCTCGAACTAAAACCATTCTTTATTTCTCATTTTCGGCTTTTCTTTATCTTCTATTTAAAGCTTGAAGAAAATACAGGAAGTTATCACCTTGTTTGCTATTATATGGATAATAGGGAAGGTATTATAGCCTGAGCCCCGACGGCAATAGCCTGCATTCCAAGGACTCAAAACTTGACACAGTTTTGGAAGCAAATAAAAATTTGTTTGGATTTACGACACGAGCTTATCCATCGCATTTTGTCAAGCTATAATATATGTAGCATACCTATGACAAAAAGCAGGAAACATTTAAATTCGTGCAGATCCATACACGAAGCGTAAAAAGAAACGATTGCACAAGGTTAATCCCAAAATAATCTCCTTTAAAATTTGGCTATTTTTTTTATGACGCATCTTATAAATATGGCAATGCATAAAAACGGGTAATAACATCAAACAGATCAAGCAATATATTGAAATTGTAATTTCTAGTAAGATAAACGTCCCAATGACCGGACATGTACCTATGTCTGGACACTTACACATAATTTATTATTATTAATCTCAAATGCTCTTTCTATTACAATATTATACTTTAGTTATATTTAAAAATTACAATTAAATTATAATATTATATATATTAAAAAAAAAACATTTTAGATTAATAATAATAAATTTTGTGTAAGTGTTCAGACATAGATACATGTCCAGTCACTGGGACGTTTATCTTATGACTTCACTGGAGAATCTAGTGAAGAATCTAGTGATGAATAAAAAGAAAGAAGAATCTAGTGATAAATATAAAGAAATAAGAAGAAGATAAACGTTTCGAGGTCACGTGCCTCGGAGCAATTTAGAAAATGGTTTATGGATCCCTATAACTGGGTCCGTTTCTTTGAAAGATATCTAGTTTTCATGCATTTAGTTTTGGTAACTTTTTCATGCTACTGTACATTTTACTGCGATAAAGAGAAAATGGTACAGGCAAAAAAGAAAATCCTAATACATAGTTTCGAAAGTGTTCGTGTTTGTGAAAGCATAATACCTATCCGTTTACAATACCCAGACTCAAGATTGTCGATTTTCATTAAAATCATTGTTGACAGCTCCCATGTCGAAAAAGAGTTAAAAGGATTTTATAAGCGTGTCTTTATTATAGGCACCTAGACATCCGGTAGTATTCTGTAATGTGAACGAGACATTACATTGGACCTTCGGTAGAGAAAGCGTAAAAATGGTCATCAGGTAAGTGCTATAAATTTATGTAACAGACTGTCGTGCTTTGTGAAACAAAGAATCAATATATAAACTGTAAGTTTTCTTAGTTTCCATATGGAATACGTTTACATTACATTTATCTTTCACTATTTATTCTGTTTCTTTTGCTCTACAATATTTGTAAGCTGTTGTGCCTTGATAAAGAATAATCGCTATATGAAGCAAGAAATTTCTGTAGTATTGTTAGATTGGAAAAGCGTAAATAATGGACACCAGGTATAACTATCTTGCCATAAACCAACATAATGGATCGCGTGCCAAATACGAAGAATTTTAAATAAGCTACTCTAACATAAAATATGTATTTATTTTTTAATTATTTATTCTGTTATTTTGTTATAATATTTGTAATCTGCTATGCCGATCGGCGCAATCGACATGAAACAAGAGACTTGTTTTTTATAGGGAATTATTAAATGATAAAAAAAAAGAACATCTTGGAAAACAAGTAGCTTTTGAGTGCGTTGTGCGAACGTTACTCTTACAATTTATTTATTAATTCTCGTATTCTATTATATTCTATTGTGTTTCATATAAAATTCTACATTGATATTCTTTTAATTTCTTTTATTCAAGTAAGGGATCAGTGTTATGGAACATTTATATCATTACGATTATAATAATAATTGTATTATATTAAATTATTTATATAAAAAAATTTATAATTGTATAACTTATTTATACATACGCATATATAATCTAAAATTAAATTTATAACGATAACGTCTGTATAATATTCACTTATTATTGAAATATGAGTATTTTTCTATTTCTTCAATTTTTTTATTTGTGTATTTCTCCTTAAAAAACACAAAACTTGTAAACGTTTCATTAATTAACATTTCAAAAAACATTATACTTTATATATTCTGTTTTATAGTTTAAGGAATATATCTAATAGTCAACGAAGAAGTTCTCACATTCGGACGTGTTTTACTCGAAATTGTAGAAGGGAAGAGTCATGGCACGTTCGATACGGTGTGCCCCTCTCCGTCACAGTGTTAACTTACAGTGAACATTTTGTCGTTTCCAAACGGAGGTCGTCCAATGTCGCGTGTGCATGCAGTGCTCCCAAGTGATACTACGCAGATCTCATGTAAAGCTGTGACTGCAGAACCACCCACACGCATAAAATACTTTTAGTGCGTTTGAGAGGGCTGTTCCATCCATTACGAGGCACTGTCAACATTCTTCTTCTGGGAGGTCCGAAACGATATGTTTCATCAACGAAATATTTATCTAATGTATTTCAATGCTTGTGCGATTGGCGCCTGGGCCAAATATATGTATGTTGGCTATTGTATATGGAACAGAATGCGACAATCTTTAAAATGCATAAAATGCATATATCTACTCTCTTACGTAACGAAAACGATAATCGCATTCTCTGACGCATAAATAAGTAATACGAATTGTTGAATTTTAACTGAGATTGTTAGTAAATTAATGAAATTTTTTAATCTATTACGAAACATTTATAATTTGCTTTTATTCGTGTTATATTTTAAAATATTTATAAATTTATATGGTAACTATTAACAATATTATATTATACAGCGTTTTATATTATAGTGTTTCATATCATTACAATAATTACATATGTGAAAATCTTTGCATGAAAAATTTATGTTAAAATATTAAATTATGCGTTATTTACTTCTCTGTGATTGTATTTACTAATGAAGCATCAGTAACACTAATTTACAAATTTTGAATAACTTTAGTATAAGGAAAAAAAATGTTTTTAAACACTGAGTTCGAACTTGTCGTCAGAAAAATTTCTTTAGATCGAATTTTTAAGATGTAGTATATATGTATAAATTTTTAAGATATATGTAGTATTTCTTTCTGAATAATTTGAATGCGATAAGTGACGAGCAAGGAAAATTCCGTCAAGATTTTGATGATAAGAAACGTTATACTCAGCATTTGGATTTTATAACTCTCAATGATCAACGGTATCGTTATATTATCGTGCAGCTTTCCATACATATATAATATCTTATCATATGTGTTAATATAACGATATCGAAAATATGTAGACAACGTGATGGGGAGACATTCAGAGTGCATTTTGTTTCACGCATGATGCATCATTTGTCCTGAATGTTCATCGAATATTAAACAAAGATAAACGATACATTATGTATATCATGTGTGAAACGGAATGCACCCTCAGAGTAGCTAATGTGTCTCAATATTCGTACAATTTCAGATATTAAGACATACCTGCCATACGTCTGTATATTGTAGATTTTCTTATCTTTTAAGCGATATATATTTTTCGAAAATAAGGCCCTTCTTGTTTGATGGTAGGCTAAGAAAACACGCATTCATTCGAAGAACTTTAGTAATTTTTCGTTAACTATTACTACTTTTTCGTTAATATTATTACTTTTACTACAAGTAATTTTTCGTTAACTACTGCGAAAATTGTAAATTAGTACAAAGTTTTTTAATTCAGTTTAGTTCGTTGTATTCGTATATGAACAGTAAAAAATTATGAGACACCTTGTATATTAAGAAAAGCAGTCTTTCTTATATCCTAAAAATATATCATGAGAAAAAATATTTCAATGATTCGAACTCAGCTCAACATAAAAAATTACTCTGGAAACAATTTTCATATGCTTTTGCATAAAATCTTTTAAACTAATTTGCGAGCGTTCGTGATTCTACAAATTTATGTAATTTTAATATTATAATTTTATATATATATATATATATAAATAATATATTTTACATATTTGAAAGAAAAACAGGAGAATAATTAATATATCTATTCTAATCCTGAGATTGGAATGTTATTTATGATTTTCTATTACAATCAGTGTTAATAATATGGATCAAGTATCAAGCTCTCTACATATATAGTCAATGTACCTAAATCGTACTGTAAAAGAAATTTTGAAGGATTAACAAAAAATATCATTATAATGTAATGTCTTATGCGATTAAAAAATAAGGCGTAACGTAATTATTTGAAGACCGCTCACCGAGCTCGATCTTATTAGTCCGATCGTTGAATGACGGAAAGCAGACGCCACGTAGAGAGTATCATCGCAGCCGCCGATTGCCGTATAAACCTTTTAACACTGTCACGCAATAGCTGTGCTCTTTAGCGGCGTGCCAGTTCCAAGTGTTATGCGATCTATAGCTACCGTTATGACAGTTTTTTTTTTGTTTTATTTACGATAACGAGATTTTTAAGGCGCGCCTGCGAATTGCGCTAATATATTTAAAAGGTGCACATAATACAAATTTTTATTCCAAGAGAGAATTTTAAATAACGATGTGATATCGTAATAATATGCAAGAAAATTACGTTACGAATTATTAATTAAAACTGCAGAAATTAAAGTGGCTCTATAGCTGTTTCCAGGATCATCACCAAATATGTCATTACTTTTATCTTTTCATTATTCATCACATATCGCTGCGATAGAAAATTAAAGGATAATGAGAATCATTGTAATTCCATTTTGCTTTTTACATCCATTATTTATGCTCGGCCGCGCAAAATGCACGACTGGCTCTGCACGAGACATGTAATACTCATCGAAATTTAATGCAATTCCATGATGATAGAAATACTTGATTATACACGGGCTGTTAATCGCACGACGATGACTATTTACGTGATATTATGTTCATCATATTCTCATGTAATTACGCAAGGAGGATAATGAAGCGCTGAAATGGGCGTGCCATCAAGCGCGCTTCTGAATTTCAGTCTTTGCTGTTTGAGTCATCGCAATAATCAGAAGCACAACTCGAGAAACGGGAAAGACATTAAGAATTGGAAATTTATTGAAGCAATGTAATTTTTATTCACGTCACTTGTAAATAATTTGCTCGCAATTCACAGTTTATATATATATATATATATATATAGCGTTTAGTAATATCTAAAAATGTATCCGCGAATTTGCATATGAATATTATCAAGCACTAAAATTCGTTTTAACCGAAAATAGGATCATTTCTCTTTGATTTATTAATACTTTTAATATACTTTTTCGATCTTCTTTTTTTCTAATTACATACCTTTGATTATCGTGGTAACTTAAACAACAAAAATTAATCGTCAAAAGGATATTTTATTTCTAATTAATATTACAAATTTTATGCATAAAAATTTATTTATACTATATATATATTTACGGATAAATGTATTTATCAAATATATTTATATATATAGTATATATAAACTTTCATACAAAAAAACCTCTTTGCTGGAAACAATTTGCTTTGTCATTGTGTAATAAAGCAAGGGTTAAATGTTAAACGTAATCCGAGAGGACGATTTCCCCATCACGTCACGAACAATAATTGCAAGATTTGCGAAAGACCAGCACTCGAATTGAATTACCGGAAAACCGAAGCTTATAGACTGTATGTACTGTCAGTTGCTCTATTCGGAACACGCCTTAAGGAAATAAAGGATCGTCGTCTGTCTTTTTCGGGAGATTTGTAGAAGCGGAGATTTCTCGGAAGTGGATACTTCTCGCAATATTGAACGCACTTATCAAAGAACCGTGGAAGCACACGATTGTCGGTCTTCACGTGCTTTGCACAGTGATAAGATTTCTTCGATAGCGCAAACGAGAATTGATCGTCAATGAGAAAGCCTTCTCTTAAGTTCTTTGTCGTCTCAAATATAAAAATCAAATACTCGACAGAGATAATTAGAATATCAGCAAAATATTAAAATGTATCTCTCATAAGTAATTATTGATTGCAGTTTCTGTTCATCCACACATATCTCACAAATATATAATTATATATTTTATTGTAGTATATATATTTAAATTTATCTATGCGATATGAATAATACATACGAAATGCACGTATTACTCATTTATTTAATATTTTAATTGCAGAAGGTAGAGCTATGAGTGTAAAACAATTTAATAATGAGATTGTAGAATGTCTTTAATTATATCCGATTTATTAACAGTATATGTCATCTTGTATACATTTTTAGATTCCGATAAATGCAGAAAGAATTCACTGTGCGCTTCATCAATTGTACGGCTTATATTCCTTACGTCTACATGTAATTTAGAATACCATATGTCGAACTTATCCTTTACCCATTGAAAACGCAAGAATTTATATAACTCAATATCCGGCGGCACGATGTATCGCCGACACTCTTCGGAGTACGCTTCAAAGACAGGGCTGTGATAAGAAATCTTTTCAGCCTAAAAAATGTGTTAAAAATTATCTTTCCAACTCGATCCAATTCAATAAAATTTTAATAATTACCGCGTTCACACACACGTATTTTAAATTTAGAATAACAAACGGAGCAGAAAAATACTGATAACTGAATTAATACAAACGTAAATGTTGCTTTTCAGATGTGTTTAGAGGGGTCATAAAAAAATGGCAAAAGATTTCTCATTTCTTAATCGCTTATAAGACCAAGGCGTTTTGAGAAAATTTTTTTTGTAATTAAACGAACTCAACGAGCTTATGATCAAACCTGAAATACCATTGTGGATGAATTTTCACTCAAATGCTAATTCAAGTTTACAATTTGTTATTTCTTAGACTAACAACGAGATTGTTTAACATTAAAGTTCATGTTATACTAAAATTGTACATAAAATAGTTCTGTTATTCTAACACCATGCAAAAATTTATAAAATCGAATTAAAAAATTGTAAAAAAATGTTTTTGTAATGTTAATGTAAGAATATGAAAAAAAATGTGGATACCATTCCAGAGTTAAGTTCAAGTTAAGTTACCATATTTTGAAAGTTCGATTCCTAAAGTTTCCTGGTCACCTTGCTGGGGTGATACCGATTGACCACGGCTCGATTGGACACCACCAATCACAGCGACCGGTGCTTAGGAGCTTTGTAGTCTCAAGCGCTGTGAGTGGCTCGTGTCCAATTGAGCCGTGTCCAACTGGGTGCCGCCCCACCTCGCTTCGCTAATCACGGCCCTGCTTCAAGGAAGTCGCGCGCTGTGTACACGTCGCGGTGTGCGTATAGGTACACACACGTGCGAACGCCACGCGAGCATAAAACAGCTTTGCGCCGATAGCGGCGCCTTTGATGTGCTTTCGTCCCCGACTACCTCCGCCGTAAAATTCTGAAACGCGCTGACGTACGTGCGCCGCGCCGTGTCGCGGAAAGCGATGATCTGCCTTTGACGAGGCGGAACGATCGCTCGTTCTCTCCACGAGATTGCTAATTTCCCCGATCACGTTCTAAGCAGAGCTCTATTTAAAATCATTTAGACCGTAGATGTATGAATAATGCAGATTCTGATGGACTTGGTAGAGGAGAGGAGAAAAAGTTTCTGCGAGCGGAAACTTGAAAATCGAAGATAGCTGATAAGAACGATTAGAGAGGCATCGTTTCTTTCCTATTTACTTTCCTTTTATTATATATTTAATATGATACTTTACTAAAATTTTTATTTTTTGTAATATTTTATTTCGCTGCATACACGAAGATCGCTTCGATGCGTGGCAAAGATCAGTGCATGTCCCCGTTGACATTAAAATAGAATTATTATCGATACGGTAGCACGGTTGGGCAAATGCTGAATCAGCAAAGGCCAGATAACAGCCGATAAGAAATAAGTTACACGATATCGATGCTCGATTTAATGGAGTGGGTGTGGCCACGGGATCGAGTACAAGCTGCCGTCGAGGAGACAATCGAAAACAATATATGCACATGTGCTCTGCCGGTGAAAAAAAATGATTCAAAGAGATTAATCGTGTTTGATCTCTGCGCGTATATCGTTGTTGCGAAAGTCGGGTGGTTGTTCGCGTTTGCGCATTATACCGGCGATTACATAAGGTTTGCGTGACAATATAAGTAGAAAGAGAAATGACGGATCGATATTTCGAATTATCTCCAATATTTTTCGAGATGTACTTCCTCAAAGTATAGTTAACTGAAATTTCGCACGTAAATATATCACGAAACATTCAGCAATATTGCAGCAATATTACAACGTTTCTGGGATGTTCCACGCTGTCTGGATTTCGTAATCGCGCATATTGTAATTTTATTAAACCTTAAAACACGTAAAACTTTATGAAAATATATAGTAAACACATATAAATCTGAGATATAGAAAGCAAGATAAGAAAAGATAATAAAAAAGATAATTGAATTAGAAAGAAAAAAGAAAAATGATATAAGTGCGTGAAATGAATAAAATTAATTTTTTAGTTAAGAATTATAATAACTATAAAGTGATTGACAGAGAAAAAAGAAGAGAGAGTGATATGTTCAAAAAAAATTATTTATATTATTAAAGAGATTAGTTCGTTTTTATGTAAGAGAAACATTAGTTTTGCTCATAGTAACTGTAGAATAGAAGCAGCTTCTCTTATTAGTCTATGCAAGAACTGTGCGTGCAGTTTAAGTGGTTTGCCACACGTATCGAAATAAAATAGCAATAGAGATACGTGATGTAAACTGTTCAGTAGTTTATAAAGAGGATTGAAGTCTCTGTTTAAGTTCACACACCTCGTCCAACTTCGCGTATCGTTCCACACATGGGAGTTAAGTACGTGACATCTTACGGCTGCGTAGATATTATCTGAACAGGGCATATGACACCCCGAGCTGAGAGAAGCTGGCAGAAGCGATGGGCGTCTGTTCAACTATTGAGACTAAGCAGATGATATCGCCTATAAATGATTTGAAGTTTAATAACGGGACAATATACACCGAATGCCGTATGGGTTCAAAGGGGATGATCGGTAAACGAGGCCAACAAACGTCGCTCATTGCTTTTAAAGTTCCGCAAAATTTTTAGACATAATCGAGATCTTTCTGTTACAACTTTGGCAAGTAAATTTTGTTCCTGTAATATTTTCAATGAAAATTTGATATATCAAAATTAGAAGATGAAGGACATATGAAAGAAAAAAATATTTACTTACTTTATTTTCAGTGAAAAATTAAAAATACAGATGTAAAATTACAAAAAATCTATAAATTATATTTTTTTGTCTTTAGTTTTGTTCTATTTTATCTGTTTTCTACGGAATAAGACAAACGAAAGTGCCATTTCTAAAAGCTCTGCGCATGGTCTACAATTTCTACGTGATTATAATGAAAAAAATATTCAAAGTTAGTTGTAATACGGATGAGGTCTAAAAATATAATAAGAAAGAATAGAAAAGTCTTTTTTTTTCAGTTTCAGTAACCTGAATCCTACGGTATTTGACATCTGTGGTCGAGAAGGAAAGCGAGAAATCAGAAAATCACTGTGTCTGTTTTTCAAGTGGCAGTGGTTCCGATAGGCTTCCAGAATGCCACTTGAATAGTGTCGAATTAAATATGACGTTTCACCTTTTTTAAAAACACTAAACTGAAATGAAAAGATATTCGCAATAATATATAATCCATATATTTTTAATGATTTCTAACTGGTTTTTGCTGATTAGAATTTTATTTTGCACGCTTTATTAATGAATATAATATAAAAAAATACATAACACAACATAAATATAGGAATTTAATAAATTATTTATAATAAGTTTATATATATTTCTTTATAAATAAATATATTAAATAATCTGGACATAAATTTTTAAATTGTACACGAGAAAGTTATAAATACAAAAATCATTTTAATATATGAAAACGAAATCATAAAAATTTGTTATAACGTAATTTTTTATAATATGAAATAATTAGTACATATATTTCAATTTTTTAATTTAATTGATACATTTACTTTTGAGATATTTGTTAAATTGTCCCAAATTTTTATTATCATTTCCTAAAAATTTCTATTTGGATTTAATGATTTGTTAAATCGATTACTAATATTAAATTTGCTCTAATTTTTGTAGCTTTTATTTACAACACAAATAATCGAACTATTTCTTCGTTGAACATAAATCTTCTCCCGTGGAAGTTTACTCCACATAAAATGGTCCCGTTTAAATCACAGTCCAGGTCGAGTTGTGACAAACTTTTCACCCTTTGCCATGAGAGCAGTTAATTCTGAAAGTTATGTTATAAACAGACTGTCACCGTCTGGTAAAGATGCCAGTATCTCGAGTCTCAAGTGTTCTTGGACTTTGAGAGGACCTAAGATAATCCGCAATGAATGATACAGGAAGAAGGTGGGGAAAAAATAAAAAAATTTGTCGGCTTTCATAGAAATCAACCTAGAAGCAGTTTGAGAATAGGTTTGTGATTGATGCTTCCGATAATTATTATATACTGTATCTTACATTATATACAATTATATATTGTATATAATTGTAACAGTAAGTAAATTTAATCTTACAATTAGTATAAATTAATAAAAGAGTATATTGCGTCTTATAATTCGTAAAATTTTGCGAAATTTCTTTTTATTGCTTCTCCGATTTTATTACTACCAGCTAATTCAACTCAACTCAATATAAGATAGAGTTGAATTGTCATGAATCATGAAGGTGCTAAGTGGTCTATCAGATTTTTTATCCTATATACAGAAACTAATTTGAACGTGAATTCCTCGATCAAATCGAATGGAAGCACTCTATGTTTAATCTATGTATTTTACGCAAACTACGTGGACGCAAAAATTCATTGACACGATATCCTATCCACAATCTTGTGATTTTATTGCCAACTCGAATTTTTTCTCAAAATCTGAACATAAATTTTACGTAAACATTTCCATTTTCATTTTAATACATGTAATCCATGTAGAATTACTGATAAAATTTAACGAGAATAAAACTAAAGGATAGTAATATGTGGAATTAAAATTAAATAAAATTACATCAATTTTCACTCTATGTAATTCACATTGAAATTTGAATATTTCGATATTTTGACGTTATTTCATAACACGTTACATGTGGTTACACCAATGAATTTTTGTCTACGTTGTCATGTAAAATATATGGATTCAACGTAAACACTACGAATTTGTTTTTATCGGGAAGTACTTGTTACTCGTGACTAATTACTGGCCGCTTTTCTAAAGATATATTTTTCACCTATCAATGCATATGAGTAATATATATTTTGACTCTGAGATTTTTCTTTTATTTCTAAATAAATTACAGATCTGTTAAATAAATATATTTTAATAAACATACATTTTTACACGCATGTTTCTACACGGTTTTTTATTCTGCTACCTCCCATGCATATTCGCAACATTAAACGTGCAATATTAAACTGAGTATCTTTTAGAAGAATAAAAATGGTTTTAAATTTGTTAACGTTTCTTTTTATTAAAAAAATACGTGGTAAAAAATCTCAGGACGTATAAATACATACTGCCGTTTCAAAGGAAACTTAATCCGATGTTAGAGAGAGAAGCAGAGAGGGTGCAATGCAAGTTCTAGCAAGTATATGTTCAATTTGGTAGTTCCAGTACCTGTGTAGTTTTGCAAGGAGTGGCAAAGCGCAAACGAGATGTGTGTGTGTGTGTGAGTGAGAGAGAGAGGGAAGAGGGGAAACGAGAGAGATAGATGGATGACGGCGACGTACAAAGACGCTTCAGGGGTGACGAGAGCGTGCGAAGGGGGTGGACGGGCGGCGAGGGGATCTGCCTGCCTGATGGAGCTTGAAACTGAATTAACCATCCCTGCCCGGGGCCCGTGATCTCGTCGCAACCTCATCTCGGCGACCATTATATTTGTCTTTGTATGCTAAACATTTTGTGGAATTATACGAGACAGGTTTCGAAGAGTCGTCTCTCCCTCTATTCTCTCTCTTTCTCTCTTTCTCTCTCCCTTTCCCTCCTCCTTCCTCCCCCAACCCTTCATCCTATTTCTGCAGCGTGATCGAGAAACGATAACGATTACAGGGCATACCTCCCTTGTGCAAGATTACTTTCCAGGCGAAAAGCGATCAGTGAAATACCGTCAGTTTCCCATGCGCTTTTTTTATGCACGTCGGAAGAATTTACGGGAAAAACGAGCAGAACACTATACTCGCGTTCGAAGTTGGCAAAGTTCAGAGAAATATCCTATACGCGTGTGGTTTTTTTTTTTTTAAACGTAATTACCCGTGTGTTTCTGATACCCCAACATTATAAAAATTTTCAATATTTCGTTTGATGATTTATAATGAAATAAAGATTTATAATATTCTTCTATACATTCTTTTTGTCCTTTTGATAAAAATAAATGCAAATTTTTTTATTGTAAATTTTATAATAAAGATAATAATATAGATAATTTTGTACTAAATGATATACATATAATGTATAAAAAGCATTTATGTATTTAGCAAATTTATAAGGCAGAAGTGTCCTGAATATGCTTTGCGAGTAACGAAGAGATAAAAATAAAAAAGTTTATATGCAGATCTTCTATCTACGAATAAAAAATTATTCTTTAGAGGTGTTTAATAATACTTATAAAGTTATATTCGTTTTTACTTTTCATGAATTTTGTCTTTACTTATTACAGAGTGAGTGGAGAACAAATTTATTAATTTTTTATAAAAATGATTTAAAAAATTATACATCAAATAATTAATATAATCGATAGTATTACCAAAGAAAAATCGAACATTAAGTTGTTCAAAGGGTTTGTAAATGGTAGAAGCGGTGGAGCGCATCCGAAATATCTTTGTAAATATAACTCGCCTACGTCATTTCGCGCGATCGACAAAAGCTTCCTTCTCAACTCGCGAATGTCGATATGCCTTTACGTCGGTGTCATACTGTCTGCGCTGTTATAAATCGATAAATGGATAAGATAAATCTTTACATATCATGTTGTTATCGATAATGATACTATTCATGTGGTATTTTGTCGCGCATTAGTTATCGACTTTCTTTGTGTTCATTTTACCGAAACGGTATTTTAAAACAATTAAAGGAGAATCAAACAAGGCTAATGAGAGTACAGCGCGGTTAATCGTGCGCAAAATTATATAAAAACTTTAATTAAAAATTTTTATTCCAATAATATGATGTCATCCAACAGTTAATTGAACGTTTCGACTCTATTTTGAGAGTTCTTAGGCCCGATTTCACGATGTATGGTTATCTAAAGATTAAAGGTAACCAAGAAATTCATGAATGAATTTCATTGATGAATCTGTTGGTAATCTTTAATCTTTAGGTAACCATATATTGTGAAAACGGGTCTTAGTATATTCCTCGGGTTTGATTTTCCGATCCCATTTGAGAGGTCAGCTTTTTAGCCTCTTCGGGCAGCAGAGGCTCGCTTATGTTTTTGCATTTGGTAATAGTTCGCATTCTTACTTCTTAGAATTTGTCAACACTCGAGGGAACCTACAGTTTAATGCCGAATCCGAACGGCGAACGCGAAAAATCGTGTATACGGAGTGCAGGTGAGATCAAACCCGGATCTACAGATTACTATATCAATCGCACTGAGCGGCGAGCCACTCGGCGCTCCTATTTTGAGTCATCTTCAGCAATCCGGATACATTTTATACTTATTATTTTATATATTAATCTTCAGAGCGTATTTTAAAATTAATTATTCATTATTTTAAAATTAATTATCCAAAATGTTTTTATTGAATAAATTCTTTTAAAAATTAAGCTTTTAAAATTAGATACATTTTTCACATTTAGATCGGCATTCATAGTCGGTTCTAATTTCAAGATCGTCTTAAAGTAATGTCTTAAGACGCTAATGCGGCCCTCTGATTGGCTCGTGACACCTCGAAGCCGAACTTAAGACGATCTTGAATATAAAAACTGATTATGAATACCGGCCTTTGCTTTAAGTATCATCTCTCTCTCTCTCTCTCTCTCTCTCTCTCTCTCTCTCTCTCCCCCTTCTTTTGAATTTTATTTACCTAGTATAAAGATTATCTTGCATTGAATATTAAGCGTTTAATATTAAATGTCATACAAAAACAGCGATTTAAGTGATAAAAATTAAAAGACAGACATCGTGTGTGTCGTCATCTTAATAAGAATTTTTTAATTCCAACGCATTAACGATTTTTGATAACTTAAAATGTGTATGATAATAACTACTTGATAAATATGAGATTAAAATCAATTGTTTCCCAAACAGGTTCCATCAGTTTGTTATTCATTAATATAGCTTAACGTAAAGATTCATCTTCCTTGACGTTGATGTAAATTCGTAGCGAATGTATCGGTAGCATCGATAACCCAAATATCATGCTGTGCTGCATCGTTAACGTATAATGAGATTACTGGACCATACATCGGAAAAGAGTATTGGACGAGAACGAGGAAGATGAATTATGGATTATGTTAAGAGTAAAAGTGCCTGTCCCAATTAGTAACTACACTATATGTGTACAACGAAACAATGGTTTTACACATTATTAAAAATGATTAATCTATTGCCGTTTTGCCTTTCGAAAATTTAAAAAATAAAAAATCTCAAATTTTTTACATAATTACAAAACGTCTGTATAGAAAATTATATAATTAATAAGAAATTCTTGTTGTCAAGTAAACATATATTTAATACTAAATTTTTACAGAAATATAAAGTAGATAACCAATATAAAAATTTTCCCCAAAAAAATTTATTTTCACTATTAATTATTTATAATATTTTAATTAACAATTTTAAATAACTTATATAACTCTTTTAAATCATGAAAGACGAATGTTGTCATGCATTTTATTTTTTCCACGATTTTTATCGGTATTTTTTAGAAAAATTAAAAGTAAAATATAAACCTATTCGGCTAGTAAAACACGATGACAATTTATATCGTTTTACGAAACATGCTAGTGGCGCCATGTTGTTTATATACTAATGGTTCGTGATATGTAATCCCTACGGTAGGGGTGGTTCGCGCCCGTCGACCCTGTGGTTGGCTCGCATGAAAACTTGCATGAGTCGATTATTCGATGCATCATGCTGGAAACATGCTCGTCCGTTCACTGCAATGGAGTTTGTAGTAACAGAATTGTCTCCATTTTCATGTATATATACGTTTCGGTTACATACGTTTACGCGCGGGGATTTACTTTCGCATATGAAAAATTGTCATTTATCCATTGAAATAATGCATTTTTTTCATGTAATTTTATCGTAGTCGAGAAAAATCGAGAAAAGTTTCTCATACTAGCACATCTCGATAAAAGAATAGAAAGAGCCCTTAATATTTCTCCATAATAATCGCCCGTTTTTTCGATACTTTAACAAAGAGAATTTTATTTAAATTTTTGAACACATAAATATTCATTAAACATCAAACTTTTTTCTTCTATGCTTCGCTATACTTTTTTTTTAGCGTAAGAAATTTATTGTTAAATCGAGGAGATAAAGATACATTGGCCGGTTTCTTCTCGACTCAAGCAAGATTGTTCACCATTTATAGTCTGTGGCATCCGAATCTGACGAACTTACGTTAATTTACACGAGATTACGTGTAAATTTTATCACCGAGCCAACATATACATATATATATATATGTGTAAAGCGTGTACGTATGCGTGGCACACACGCTTGCACGCGCGCACATTCCATCTCTCATCATCGTAACATTTTCAACTTACGTCGTCGGAACATGAAACGTCTCCTCCTCCCCTCTACGGCAGCTCCATCCACCCCCTCCGGCGTCTTGCGGACGCGTGGCGACCTGGCGACGGCGGCGGCGGGAGAACACGGTTGTCCACGGATGGGTAGCGTCGCGACGCCCCGCGGGGTCACCCCAACCCGGAAGCTCCGCCCCTGTGGAAGTCGGGCCGCCAACCGGCGTATCCACGTACGAGACACGGTAGGAGGAGCCACCGTGTCGTCGTCGTTGGCGCCAGGTAAACGGCGATCCTCTGGGCTCGGCGCGGCAACTCAGCCGTTTAGTATCGCGCCGACTCTCGAGTAAATATCTTCTTGTTCCTTTTTTTTTTACCAGAGTCCCTTTCTCTCCCTCTCGCTGGTTCCTCGACTGCGCTCGCTTTCGTCACTGCACGCTTTCGTTCCCAATTCGAAACGAATGTGGGTCTCGCGAGCGAGGCGTCGATCGCCCACGATCGATCATTCTTGAAGTGAAGGTCATTTAATTTTCGCGTCAATCGGGTTTTATTTTGCCTTTTGATGCTCGGAGGTGCGGGAAGAATACAGATGGAGACGAAAACGGAGCCGCTGACGCCACCGCAAACCCCGCCGACGATCGACAGATCGATGCATCAGCATCAACAGCAACATCCGCAGCAACATCAGCAGCAACAACAACAACAACATGTAGTTTTTTCAACCTCGAAATGGGCCAAGTCAAACTTTCTCAACGGCAGATACATCCAGCAGCATCATCCGCAACATCTTCAGCCAACGCACAGTGCTAGCAACTATCAGACCACTCTCATCAGTAACTGGTTGAAAGACGCGGCCCTGCTAACGTTTAGGGGTTGCTGCCCCCAACGCCCTTATCTGTACTATCAGGGTCATCCGGGCACCATGTTCCCGGTACCGCCGCCACCGCAGCCTCCGTCGTTCCTCGCTCGAAGATCAACGGGTCAGAGGCCTAAGAAACAATTCATCTGCAAGTTCTGTAATCGACAGTTTACGAAGAGCTACAACTTGCTGATTCACGAAAGGACGCACACCGACGAGCGACCGTATTCGTGCGACATTTGTGGGAAGGCTTTTCGCAGGCAGGATCATTTGAGGGATCATCGGTAAGTATTCACTTTTAAAATTGACGTTTCAACTCCGATAATGATCAAATATGTTATATGTCTACGTGATACAAAATTATATCGTTTATGATACGAAATAAAAGTTGCAGAATAATTTGTAAAAGGGAGATAATAAATAATTAAAAAAATGGCATGATTTGAATATGTTAATGGTAATATAACTTGGTAACTCTTATTAAATTTTGTAGTAATAAGCTGTAATAGTGAATTTGGATAAATTTGAATTTTAATTTAACTGATTTTTCCTTAACTAATTGAATTAAAAGTAAGTAAAATTATATTGAAGTTGTATAAATATAAAATTTTTAAATAAGAATACGTTGAGTTAAAGTAACGCAAAGTTAATGAACTTGTCACAATAATGTATTAATAATGCGATTAATGGATACATTGAAGAAATAAATGTCGTGTATTGTTCAGAAGAATTTTCAAAATTCTTTGAGAACATCCATGAAGAACTAAACTTAAAAGTTTTTTCTTTTGATGTTTCCGGTAATTTGCTGTTCGTCTATTCTTATATCTGAACGTCTATTCTTTAATTTTTTGCACATATTACCCCTGACATGTTAAATATATTGTTTGTGAAAAGTCTTTACGGTCCTTTTTGCGACCTTCAAAAAGTATTAGGAGACACGGTAGTGTCTCGACATCAGTTTACATGATGTTAGATGAAACACGATACAAAACAAATATTTTATGACGTTTTTATTGATGAATAAACATTGGTGATTGGATCAATGATGATTGTTATATATTTAATTTAATTCTACATTTTTATATATAAGAATATAGATATTAAAATTCTTATAGAAAATAGATTTTGAGGAGTTTAATAGTTAATTCCTTTTAGATAAACTATTTATAATATTTTTATAAAATTTTTCTAAGATAGTTTTCGTTTCCGTTTACATTGATATCAATAGTCAATAGATAGTTTTTGTAATACTGTGTATCCAGATACGGTGAACGTTAAAGTTACATTATTTAGTGGAAAGTCGAACTGCGCAGTTCAACTTCCCCTAATTTTTATACACGGTATTGCAAAAACTCCCTAATAATCTGGAAATATTTTGTTTATCGTAATCGTTATCCCTCGAATGTCAGCGTAAAGCTTTATTGTATTAATTCGTTTATCTATACTGATATAATTTTCAGTTTATTCATTTCACTATTTAGCTGTTACAGTAGACCGAATAATTTTTCATAAAACGAGTACATATCCTCATCGCCTGCGGCTCATTTATCGATTAGTAGTGTTATTGTCATCATATCATGTAGTATCGGGATATTTTTTATAATATAAAAACATTACGCGTATATTATAATATTACATTTTAGTATTATATGTATTATTTGGAAAATCTATTTCGAACAAAACCTTTCAAATGCTTCTTAAATATTTCTGATCATACATATACGAGTATATGAACATAGTATGATAACGCAGGAATGCAAAACAAAGTCAAAAGATCAACAAACATCATCTAAGCATCAATTGATGTTTACAAAATCATCGTAGTAGTTCATCATAGTAACTCATCATTGTATATCATCATAGTATATAAATTCTCATTAATGAGAATTACTATGATTTCAGTGATTTTGCAATTAATTGTATGTTAAAATTTTCGTTAAACATTTAAAAACAATTTTTTACGCAAAAAATTTCATTTTTGCTCCGCTTATAAGGATTAAAAATATCGATGTCAATCATATAAGTTATCGTTATCAATGCTTGCTATCATCCGCATTCCTGTGAAAACAAGAAATATCAATTTATTTCTGTCATCAACTTATTGTTGATGATGAAAGCCAAATACAATTATATATTAATTAGAAGGAGAAAAAAGGTTAATGTTTATCGAAAATATATATAAAGTAAAGATTATCGAACATAAAAGAGATCAATTTACAAAATAGAAAAAATTACTGTAATATTTATAAAATTATTTTTATCAGAATATAATAATAATAATAATAATAATAAGAATATGTTCCGCAGAATACATATTAACAGTAACATTACATTAATATTATAATTTCTTCTTCAACAATATAAATGTAATATAATACAATTGTATGTAACAGTCACATTGTTGGATATTATATTGTTGATGTTATTGTTAGTTTGTGTTCTGCAAGATGAGGACGTAAATTCATTAACGGAAAACTAGGTAATAAAAAAAAGAGATTGCTAGCTCTCGGCAATTCAGGCTGACGAATTTTCTTACATTTTAGATATATACACAGCAAGGAGAAGCCGTTCAAATGCAACGAGTGCGGCAAAGGGTTTTGCCAAAGTAGAACTCTGGCAGTTCATAAAGTCATGCATATGGAGGAGTCACCACACAAGTGCACGGTATGCGGCCGGAGCTTCAATCAGAGGAGCAACCTAAAGACACATCTTCTTACACACGCGGACGTTCCGCAGGACCTCAGGATCGAGACTTCGGTAGCGTCGGAATCGAGGATTATGTCATCAGAGGTTAGACAAATAGCAGAGCGGGTGAGCGGTCTCCTACCAATGCCGAAGAGCACTACGCACAAGCTCGGCTTCACTATAGAAGATATTATGAGACGTTAGAAACTATAATTCCTTTTAATTTTAATCTGCGTGCATTTCATTTTTGCGTTTGCTTTGTATTATAATTTTTCGTTTTCTACGCATTATAAGGTCTACGGATTACGTTAACTCATATTATTATTATTATTATTAATATCATACACATTATTATATACTTTAATTATATATTTTTATTTGTGCGCTCTAGCATCAACTGGATTGGCTTCAAGAGAAAAATTGCTGGTAATAATTTTTAATTTTTAATATGAACGCCACCGATTCAATGGCCAAATTTAATTGCAACTTAGCTGTATTTTCTATTGATACTCCCCGCCCTTGTTCTCCCCCTATATTACTCGCAATTTTAACGAGATGTTATTAAGATATGCGACGTTCTGCCTCAAAAACGTATAATAAATATGAGATTTGTTCGCGTTGTTTGAAAGCCCCAATATCTGAAAAACGAGATAAATGTAAGTATATAAAAAAGAAAGAAAGCGAAAATATTGAAAGCAAAAAGTGCAAACAAATCTACGATCGTAACTTCCAAATGTCAAGCCATTGTTGAAATTTTCTTTTCAAATAAATAATAATTAAAAAACTAAATTTTTTGTTATTAAATATATATATTTTTATGAAAATTTGTAATAATTATATTTTACTTAAAATTTATCGAATCAAATATATTTGTAATTATAATTACAAATATATGTATAATTCTATAAATTTTAAATAAAATATAATTGTTATTACAACATTTACTATGACTATTCCTGAGGCAGAATATCACAGGTCTTTTTTTGTAGGTGCATGTTAAACGCGAACAGTATGGGGGAGAAGGCATCAACGTGAAAACTGCTTCGAAGGTTACAATCAAATCGCGGTCTATTGTTTTATATATTCATATATAATTACGCGAAACAATCGCTAATATATATTTCAATATTATAAGAAAGCAAAAAATCGGTTAAACTTCAATTAATTTCAATTGAAATTTATGGATCTTTTTGCTTATTGTTAGTTCTGAAAACATAATAATTGAATAACTATTTTATATTATTTTTGATTCCTTAGATTTCTATTAGTCATAGTTCATTTTTTCACGCGCATTTTTTCTTTTTTCTTCCTCAGTAAATTCGAAATACATACGCAAATCTCATTTGTATGCTAGATCAGCATTCTAAAGACTCTGAAATTAATTCAAAATGAAAGAGACGCAACAACAGTATGACACCGTATTTATAAAGAGTAAAATTACAACTTTGAACTTTAAACGAACGCAAATTACAATGAAATAGCTACTATTGACGTTAGTAATGACATAAAACTAGCAAGGATAGGCTTGAGGTTTTATGCAATAGCACAATAGTATTTTAAATAGAGACGTTGCAGACTGCTATCAAGTACAATTAAAAGATATTAACTTGATATAATTTGTATTTGCGCTTAAGAGTCTGTTATGTCTAGTCAGAAAGTTAAAATTTTTCGAAAATTATCTTCCTCTCACATATCTGTTTTATTTTCCTACAGAGTAAATTACATAAACAAGATTGTTTCAAGAGAATTGTTGTTGATACGCATTAATATAAAATTTCTATTTTAACACGTGCACGGAGAAAACAGGTTTGTTAAAGTATCTAAAAAATAAACTAGCTATAGATATGAAAATAATTTTGTTGGACTATTAAAATAATTATATAGGACATTCAAGTATAATGAGCAATATTGCAAGAAATTTGACATTCTAGCAACCATTTTGACCGTCCTATTTTATTTTAATGGTCCAACAAAATTATTTTCAGATCTATATTTAGCTAAATTTTTAAATACTTTAGCAAAATCGCTTTCTTTCGTGTGCAGAAGAGAGATTTTATTTTATTATATGCACGCAGATTTTCATGTATATTCTTCTCTTTGTAAATATGATTTGAAAAATGTTTATATTATATCGTAGAAATGTATGATTAATATTATTAATATGATCATATTTATATTATATTTTAAATGTATAGTTAATATTGTATTTATATTATAGATACATAATTGATTATATATATCTTATATATTTATATCAAATATTTACGCTATTACGTTTAGGAATAATTCTTGTGAATATTCAGCGGATCTTTTGATTTTTATAAGAATTGTGTATGCGTTTACATGAGCAATGTCCCACGAATATCTTCAATCCTTTATGAAAGCGTGATAAAATATCTGACAAAAAATTGCATATGATGAGATTTTTATCAGAAAACAACAGATGTTTGTAATGTTTGTGACAAATGGGACAGCCTGTATATGTTTATAGAAATATGTTATATTATTGGATGCTGTATACACTTCTAGTTCACACAAAAACAGTATTCGCTACACGTCGAGTCGAACTTTTATCGCGCATTTCAATTATTTTTTTTTCTTCTTTAATTTACGATGGTGGTATACTCATTTCACTTTCTCCATTAGATATCGGTACCGTACAGAATAAAATGGTACAATTTGAAACCTGGTATAATTCGGGACAAAATAAAATTTGAATCCAAGATTCAAGCTTTTCAAGATTCAAGCTTGATAAACCCTCTTATTTTTGAAGGGTACTGAAATAATCGTACAAACAATAGTACAAAAAATCAAACTTGAACTTCAAAAATTAAATTCTTAATTTGTTCAGAATTACACCATGTTCGAAATTGTATCATCTTACCATATACGATCGTTGTCAGTTCAGGAATACTCTCGATCTCCGATGTTTGTCAACATAATTTATTCTCGTCAGAAAAAAATTTGAGATCTCCAATGACTTGTAAGCGTCGCACGAAATCTTGACTAGGAGCCATGAATTGGCGGATGAGAATGAGGTCGTTTAGGAATAAACGTAATGTGTTTGTAAATTGAGATATTTATGTAATTTACGTATCTATTTTACAAAATTCCGTAAATAATTCGTGTCATACACTTACACTACTGTTGGATGTATGATAATGTCACATCGTGACATTAGAAACAGAGAACGCGAGTGAGAGATTTAAAAGCGCGTAAATTGCAATTGTGCCGCACGATTAGAGTGTCCGTTCCTAAAGGATTTTATCGGATTTAAAAAGCATACGATATCCAATTCCTAAAGTGCACTCTCGATTCGGTCACGAGGCGTCGAGATAATTAATTGTTCCTCAACGAGACAACGATCTGTGTCGAGAGGATGCGACGTTACCGTGCCTGTCGTGTATATCGACGGTGTTAATCGAGTCTCTCCGGTCGTTAGATATCTCCGTTTCCCGTAAAATTAGAAATTTAGATCAGATAAGGGCGGGAGAAGGGAGTAGGAGAGAACATTTCCTGGCCAGTTAGCCCGGTTAGCCGCCACCTTTCCCTTCGATGCCACTGGCGACCTGCGAACGGTCCCACAGATTTCTTTTTCTTTTAATCTAGGAAAAGATACTGGTATATATGGTATCCGTAGACCACCCATGTCTTTCACGTACAGGGTGTATACAAAATTTTCACAATTTTTCTTATATATAAATTGTTCGATAAGTAGACGATCAGTTTTTCTCTCGACGTATTTAATTAGGAAACTTTGAAAAATAAATGGTCTCAATATCGAATATTAATAATTAATTTTCTATAAAAATTTTTTATAGATATTGATATTTAACTAATGTTATATTAAAAATTTTTTAACAGCGTTTTGAAATTAAAACATTTCTCAACAAACAGTAACATAACTCGATTAATTCCTATTCAATAATATAATTGTAATATAACCTAACACATGTTGTATGTAACAGTCATATTATTGAATAGAAAATTATAACTAACGGTTATGCTACTGCAGTTAGTTGATGTTGTTTGCCAGGTTATTGAAAGTTAAAAACATGAGATCAATAATATTTAACGTCCAATTAAATTCTAACTAAAATATCGAATTAAATTTGTTAATAAATTTATAGTTATAAGAATTAAGATACTTGACACACCCTGTATATGTTTAGATTCTTTCTTCCTGAATTTCATTTAACGCGCGTTTCCCAGTTTCGACTCGCACGTTGAGTTACCACTAACTTAAGATCGTTGTAAATATTTATATTCGTGTAGATAGTCTGTAGGTGTAAACTGTCTTCTTCTGTCGTGTAGTTTTGTCGTTCTTCGGTCCGATGAAGTCGCTTGTGCTCTTATCGGCGCGCTGAATGTATAAAAGCGCATTTAAAGCGGCTCGGAATATTATCGGACTCAGTGCGGTTATCTGTTATTGTACGATCATACCAAATAGAATGAGAGGAACAAGGGAATACCTCACGCTAGTCGATCGTAATGTATATTTAAATGTTGTTGTTATTCATTGAAAATAAAAATTATTCCAAACGAAATGGCTCGTTAACGTTAGCGACGATCCCATAGTTTTAAAAATCTTTTTATTTTGTAACTTTAATCTAATCTAGTATAATTTCTATAGATTTGTTTATATAATTTTACTTTTTTTAATTATACGACATGATGAAGAGAATGTATGTGTTTCCATTATAAATCGTACAAATTTTATCTTGCTTATGTAATTTTACATACTTTTTGCAGTATGTAATTCGCACATCGCTCTGATTAAAGACCTGCAGAGTAATTGCCGAGTATGACTCGTTCAGAAAGAGGGAAAAAGAAAGAGATAAAGAATGTGTTCGACGTATCCAGGTTTAATTTAATCTCGCGAGAGTAAACAAAAAGTAGTTCCCTCAACGATCCCTTTTCGACGCAAGTCGTTATATGGATCCACGAGAACGAGACTAACCATCGTTCCCGACTTTCCCGACAATAGCCGGCAGTTAACGCGCTTGCCGGTCAGTTAGTACTGTTTAACTTTAATTAATTCCCGCACCTTCCACGGACAATAAAGCGTGATGAAACGCCGTGCAAACAAGACGTTGCGTCTCCCTTCGCTCCTTCATCATCGAGCTAATTTCGAACCTTGTCGTCACGTTGTTTGTTCGTTTTCTGCTTATAGACGTGTTGATAACCCGCCTTTTCCACGTAATTTTAAATTAAATTAGCGGGTTCAATATTGACAAATCCGATGCAATAATAAAACACATAACACGACAGCGATCGCCTTTGTTGAGTCTGTATGATTTATATCGATTATAAACAAAGAGTATTATCATTTATAACTTTTAGAAATTTTTGAATTTATGATTTTTTTCATCACTGCTTATGATAACAATATTTATCTATTTTTTTCAAATAATCATGTATAAAGAGAGTTTTAAATTCTCCTATCTTTTTTCTCTCTGTTAAATAATGCCACAAGATGGTGTTTGTTTCAATTTTGCAACAAAATTATTAAATGTATATTCGCTTCGAAATTTCAATAACCACACTAATTGTCTGTCTCTGTATAATTTTAGGATTCGAAAGTCTAATTACGTCGAGATGAAATGTGAACAAAATCACGCACTCCCGTTATCGTCGATAAGCTTGTTCGAAGATACAAAGAAATGATACATTTCAAAAGTATAATGGATAGCCAAAGGAACGAAAGATAGGAAAGGTGGAATTGAAAAGAGATAGAGTGGAAATGAATTTCGTGAGAGAAGGAAGACGAATGGAGGACCGTCCGGCTGTTGTACCCTTTACCGTTTCCCCTGGGGGGACGATTTAATTACAATAATCACAATGTTACGGTTCCTGGTATTCTGCCCAGAGCATAGCGACTTGTCCCACGGAAGAGAGGCTAATCGTTTTCCTAAATCGAGGATACTATTTCGCACAGATCCCCGATGCTATTTCATGGTATCGTGGACGATCCTTTTTTATTTTGCTTAATAAAAACAGGACGGTGTTGCTCTGTTCAGATATTGATCTCTCTGCAACTTTATTCTTTTTTTAAAAAAACTTTTTCTTTCAATTTCATCCGAGAAGTCAAAGTATCTTTACGGATTATGCTTTGTAATACATATCACGATGACCTAATTGTGTTTTGAATAATAATGTAATCTTACATTTTATATCAGACTTTTCTTTTACATTACATATTGCATTCTTATTACAATCTTAATTTGTATTACTTAATATAATATTACGAAATATTCCACAGCAGCAGAGAAAGCACGTCATTATATGCTGCGATTTGTGCGTATATATCGTGTGAATACTTTTATAGATTTTTTCATATGTATATGGATTAGATATTATGTAGTTGATATTACACGTATACCCTATTCTGTAAATAGAATGAAAGAAGTAAAAGACGGACATGGCGTGTGAAAGGGGCGAAAACTCGAGATGAATTCGAGGTAGCGAGTTCGCAAGCGACTTCGCAATTGTGGGAGTTAGCGCCATGGAATGTCATGAAATCCCCCCCTCTTTCCAGGTCCACCTCTGGAGCTCTAAAACGTTAACCACAGATTACCCGGTGGATTAGATCGCTCAGTCGGGCGAGGCCCCGAGCTACGATTGCAGGGCAAAAAGAGGACGGGGAGAAGGAAGAGAAGCTGCCACGGTCCCCTCACGGTGCTCCGCGTGTACCCTCTTATTAGGGCGTGAGCCTTATCTAAGGGTCACAGGGCCCCGGCGACCTCGTGGGTCCCACAGGGACCACGAGGTTCGTCCAGAATTCCAGGAGTTGTTGCGACCGCTACGCACAAGCCACGGACAAACGGGGCACCGTGAGTCTTCTTTCAGGCTTCTGAACACTAATTTCGGTCACCTTTAGATAATGATGATGAGGATGAACCGTGAAGTAATTACCAGCGAGAAAGGATGAGGGGCGAAATATTGGTTCCGCAGATCGGTCGAAAGTTAGGCGAATGTCGTGAGAAATCGGAAGGTATTAAAGACAAGTTGCGATAGAGAAATTACGAATTTAATACCTAACATATATTTATCGAGCTTATATGTGTATGTATATTTAAGTGATTAACATTCTTGCAGAAATCTTCGTGGAGTCTCGATGCTTTGCGGCTTACATTCTTCTACCTTTGCTCAATACAATCATTTATCAACGAATATATTGTACCAAATTTTACTGTATGATTTATAATACATTCTTTTGTATGTGTAAGTAGTGAGATACATTTAATACCTTAAAAATAGCGTGTACATGCGGATGTATCTCTATATAACGCGTAAAATATGTTTAATATTATAGAAATGCGCGTTATCTGAGATTATTGTCAAAGTGGATGAATGCAGGTGTACGTGTATGTGTAAATTCCACAAATCTCTCTCTCTGAGTAATATATAGGAAATAAAATATATATTCATATACATATACGATTTTATATATATAATGAAAAAGTATATAAAATTAATATATAATCACATACAATATATATGATTTGTATGTACTTATATTACAGTATTATATGTACTTCGCGGACACTACGTTTTCTACGTAATTTCAACACTGTAAAAGTAATACAGTCCTCCTTTCGCGGCCGTCGTGTCGGAGGGAACGATTAAAAGTCGAGCGATAAATTTTCGGAAAATTAAGAACTCCGCTGCCGCGGCCGGGAGGAACCGGTACGGATAACGTTGAGGAAGAAACGCGTAGGAGCTGACCCGCCGCGGGCCCAGGGCCCTGTGGTTAGGGCGGTACGGCGACCGCTCTTTTTTCAGACCCCGACGATTAGGTAAACTGTCTACCCACGGCGCGCGGTGTGTGCCCACATTGTCGGGACTCGCTCCCCGGCTATGCTATTAGTTAGTAGTATAGTTTAAACTCGGGACATCTCGCGCGCCGAATCGCGCTGGACCGCGCTGGGGTGCGCCGCGTCATGCCGTGGAAGATGAAAAGTCAGTAAGAATTGGGAGCGAGTCGGCTCCACCCTTTTAAACGTCGCTAATTTGCGACAGACTCCGTCGTCGGCGTCACAACCCTCAAACCGTGCAAAAAAAGAACGACGACGGAAGTGGGGAAAACAGGTCAGCGTGGCGGGGCCTTACCGGCATCATTAAGCTCTACCGAAATAAAGGGTCTCGGACTCCCGGATTCCTTTGGATAATCGATCGTCTACCCTGCTCTCCCTTTATCGTTCCAGGGTGCTTCCCGCGCCCGTCAGTCGAAATCGCTCTCATTTTTTCCGCTCACGATTCTTTTTTTTTTTTTCCCCCAACAACGACAGGGAGGGTGGAAAAAAGGAAGAGGACGGCCCTCGTTTCTTTCTCGTTATTCTCACCCTCGAAATTGCCGGTACCGATACACGGTCCATTATCGACGGTGCAGCATGCGTCAGCCCGACGTAGTTTCTCACACAGTTTGCTTTCCCAAAGTCGTCGCCTGTGTCACCCGCGCGGATGCAAACGCGGCACCCCACCTTCCTCGAATATCGTAGCTGCCTTCCGATTGGCGCGTTTGGCCCTTTGTATTTAGCGGCTGCCGACGAGTGCATCCACCAGCTGCTACCCTCTAACGGAGAGCCTCGCAATGAGCTGTTATCTTCGAACTTTACAAATTGGAGCTTGCATTTTGATAATTCATCAAAAGGCACTAAAATTTTCTTATTCATTGGTGATATTCATAGTACGACCTTATATTTAAGATCGTCTTAAGTTTGGTCCTTGGTAGGTGTGGTTTTAAGATTTTATCTATAACGAATAATCATGCAAATATTTTATCCATACAGCTCAGAAGTTTGCAGCAACATTGCTGCAACGTTTGCTGGAACGTTGTAATGTTACTGTGATATTGTCGAAATTATCTATGCTGTATGAGTAAGATTGTGTTTAAGTTCGTATTGAAGATGATTTAAATTGAGTTTGATCTTTGGTAGTTTTAAGATTTCATCTAATTAATGAAATAATCATATTATTCTATCCATACAGCACAGAATCTTGCTTTCATGTTTGCAATGTTACTGTTGAAATGTTCTGTACCGAGTCTATATTCTGTAACTTATTATGCAGTCATTATGTGTTCATTTTACTGTATAAAATATCTATGCTATTGTATGGATAAGATCATATTTAAGATGATTTAAATATAAGCTCGAACTATAAATACTGCTGTGTAGATCATAAACAATCTTATTTGATTGGGATGAAAATTAAACAGTCATCATGTTCAAATATACGCGCAAATGGGATATAATTTTACATGAATCAAATTTAAACCTTGATGGAAAATTCACAAAGTAGGTTTCTCCAAAAACATACATTTATTAATTTTTTTAATTATACATTATTTAAAACGCTTGAGAGAAATTATCGTCTGTCTAGATAATTTCGTTTTGCTTTCAAGAAAGGTTACTCTTTAAATATTCTTTCGATGATAAACCTTAGTCTCTCTAAATCTCTCTAAATATTGTTTTGTACACTCATATATATCCAAGCGAGCTAAAAATGGATACGCCATTATAACAGAGTAGATTACATTATAGGCTGTAACGTAAATAAGGATCTTGGACTTAAACAGAATTTACAGGTAAATTACCTTTTTTCGATGTTCGTGTGGGCGTCTCGAATAGAACTCGCTCCAGATACGATTCGACATTGTGCTAGCGCAAGAACTCGCGGACTGGTCGATATAAAACGCGTAAATCCCATTGCCGGGGCGTCGTCGGCAACCGTGGATTATCGGTTCATAATTCACGACCGCCCCGGACAGTGATTGTCAGTTTGCTCCGCCGTTACATCCGTTCGGCCGCACTTCGAGTTCGCGTAATGGATCATTACACGTCGAGCGATAATCAATTTTCGAAGTGCCGGCGCTGGTGCGCGCCGTGAACGATCCTGGAGCGCCGTGAACGAGGGCGGTGAGAAAGAGAGAGAGAGAGAGGGGGGGGGGGGGGGGGGGGGGGG
>NW_017299992.1:91007-92542 GCF_001594075.2 Trachymyrmex cornetzi
AATCGATTATGTCGAAAGGTCATACGAGTCGATAAAAGCGTTTTTTTTCCGAAACAAAGTTGCATTTATACGCTTTGCTCATTTCGTCACTGTGTTTTCTCTGCCCGAGCCTTTCGTGCGCGGTTGATAAATCTCTTTTAATCTGCCTTTCATTTATTGTACTGTTGAAAACAATCGGGGTCACTCGGAGCTAAAAGCTTCGGTTTATTATTCTTTTACAGTGAAAAAATTCTATTGTTATTGTACTAAATTTTATTAAATTTACGATAAAATCTTCCTTTGTAGTATATATCTTTCTACGATTTCAATATTTGTACATTTGTGTTTTAAACGAGTTTCTAAATAATCAGAAATGATTGACCACTTTGTTGCTTATTTTTTCATGAATATAATACTAAGACTGGTATTCATAGGCGGTTTTCTTATTTCAAGAGCATCTTAAATAATGTTTTAAGATGCTAATACGGTTTTGTGATTGTCTTAATTCTGACATCTTAAGATTGTATTTATGATCTTAAATATAAGAATCGACTATGAAAAATTATATATATAGGCTCTTTTTATAATATCCCTGTTACATCCGACAAAACTCCTTGTGGGAAACGTAAGCTCTGGTACCATTGAGAGAGCGGAATAATCCAGGCGTGTGATTCGGTAGCAAAGATGGCAGGGAACATTCCAGTCGCGCGTGTGCAACTGATGAAGATGGCCTATAGTGTTCGCAGACGAAGAAATAAGCGGAGGATATACGGGAGGATGGACCTCGCGCACTGGGAGGGATGGTATTCGATTGGAGCAAGGGGAGGAGATCGAGGAACATAGAGAGGTGGACATAGGCAAAATAACAGACGAGGAAGAAGATACGGGGAAGAAGGAGTAGCGGAAGATGAATACAGTGGTGGGTGGATTGTGGAAGAGGGAAAGGTGGAAAGAATGCATCGAGCACACGGAGGAAGCACAGGGTGAATGGAGGATGAAGGGAAGGAAGGTGGGAAGGAAGGAGGCAAGAAGATCTCAAGGAAGGAGGAGAATGTGGGTGGAATGGCGGAAAGTCGGAGAGAGAAGAAGAGCGTCTCTCTCTCTCTCTCTCTCTCTCTCTCTCTCTCTCTCTCTCGCGTGAGAAGGGGAAGAAAGAATATACGGCAAGGGAGGGTTTGGTGGCAAGACGGGCGAACGAGTGAGCGAGTAAACCGCGTGCGTTCGGCAAGACGTTGCACGGTGAAGGGGGTTAGTTAGGCGCGTGGGGCCACGTGCGTTCCCACGGTTTCGAGAGAGCCGCATATCGCGCCAGCCCTCTCCGCGAGGTTTCGCTTCTCTCTCTCTCTCTCTCTCTCTCGGCAAAGTCAGGCAAAGCGCGCGTTCCCTCCTCTCCTCCGCGCGAGAGAAGAGAGAGAGAGAGAGAGCAGTTCTCTCGAGATGGTTGTACAACGTTATACGCACTTAAGTGTATGCACGCGGATTCCGTAGCGATCCCGACGACTCTCGCGCATATAGATGTGCATGTTTAAAAAAAAATAAATATATATATATATATA
>NW_017299992.1:92699-104880 GCF_001594075.2 Trachymyrmex cornetzi
GTACGGCATCACCGGGGTCCCGAGCGCTTCAATATAATCCCCGGATTGTGGGCCCACGTCGACCACGGTTAACCCTCCCATGTGTTTGACTACCATTCGCGAAAAAGCGGCCGAGTCAAAGAGCCCAAGTTCTCGGGATTCTGCTTTGGAGATGCTGAAACAATATCCCGCGATAAAAGGGACCGTGTGCATGTGATATTCAAATTACCACCGGGGTATCCATCGCGTAATTATATATCGTTTGTCGAAACTATGATAATCCGTGTAGAAAGCACATTCTGTACGCAATGAAATTAGAATAAGCGATATTTGTTCGAGGATCGATTTTAACCAATTATTATCTTATTTGTATTTGAGAATCGCAAGTGTTCTTGCGAACGCGACCGGCTGTAAATGTCTGAAAAGATCCTACTTTACGAGATCTCCAAGTGAATAAGATATTATACGAGGTAAGAGCGCGACGTGAAATGTTTAACAATCACTTAAGTAACGACAGCGAAGGCAGTATCTATGGTTTATTGCGGTAGGACGTTGGTATATTCCTTCGCCGGAAATTCATCCGCGCTCTCATCCGCCGTCATTAGGTTCGTTCGCGGAGCAACCGGCGCACATCTTCTCGTTCCTGGGGCAATTTGAAGTAGGCCGGCGAAACCATTAGGAACATTTCTCGGAGGCGAAGGGGGCGTTAAACGGGGCGACCAGCGACGTCATCGAGGGATCGTATCTTCGCGTTAACGACACGGCTTCCTCTTCTTCGCCGTTTGCTGAAACACGTTGTGCTGATCTATCCACGTTCCGAATTGGAGTCAATAATTTATAAGTACCTTTAAACACCTCCAATACTTTCGCAGACGTGTTTAATCGCGACATCAAATAGATGACAGACGCTAATATTGATATTTCGAATAATTATTTTTTACTGAACAATATTTAAATTGCTTATTAGATGTGACTTCAATTTGTGCGAAATAAATATGATACAGCAAAGTCAGTTTGTCCTTCTTAACTGCATATCATTCTATTTCCTATATATAGAGCGAAATTACTTTATAATTAACAACAATATTTTTTTTAAGGCAAAAAAATAGAGAAATAAAGAATTGTGAAAAAGTACGAAAAGTATCATTGAAGAAAGAACAGTCACTGATAATTCATTAAAATTATCAACGTTTTTAATGACAGAGTTATTATAGATTGGAAAAGAAATTATAAAGTTAATATTATAAAATTAATATTTCATCAAAGAATATAATACAAATCACTATGAAACTTGATTGCCGATAGAATTTATAAACTTCAGAAAAGAATTGTAGAAAATGCAATAGTAAAATTCCTATGAAATGCATATTAAAAAATTTTATTTCCAAAAAGTTAAGAAAGAAAATTCGTAGAAGAAAATCATGTGTATGTGGGCGTTGGAGAAATCAAACGATCTGAAAAAGTAAGTAATTTCGTTCTTGCGAAGGACAGGATTACAAAATGCGATGAGTTCCCTATTTGCTCAATCAACGGTAAGAGTCTGACATTTTTTCTCTGCGCGACAGCAATAAGCAGAGATTGCTGGAGAGAAAGAAGGAGAGAGAGAGAAGAGGGGGGAGAGAGAGAGGAGACGTGAGATTGATTGATCTTTATTAGCTTCAATAGCTACAATGTGTGAAACAATCTAATATAATGCCTATTTATTAATTATCCAAACCATCAGACTTTACATCCCATACATCTACATCGCACTATCTCTCTCTACTCCTAATATATGGCACTAGCGCTCTCTTCAAGTTTTTAAATCTTTTTTCCTTTCTTATTTCATTAGATAAATTGTTGTACATTTTAAACCCATTATATAACAACATTCTCTGTTTCTCTCTAGTTTTACATCTTTTAATATGTATATCTCTCTCTAATCTTGTTTATACTTCTTCCTCCCTTCTTACTTGCACTATCTCATTTTTTAAATAACCCAGACAATCTCCATTTACCATTTTATGTATCAGAATACAAACATTGTATTCAATTCTTTCCTTAATTGACATAAATTGCAATGCCTTAAGCATGCCTTTAATTCTTGTTCTGTAATTGCACCGTAATATAATTCTCATTCTCTTATTTTGTAATTTCTGTAAATACTGCACGTTACAATCGCTTAAACTCAGTAATATAGACGAAGAATGTTCAAACAACGGAGCAATTATCGCTTTGTATACAACACTCATGTATGGTGTCAAATCATTACTAATTCGACGAAATGCCCCCAATTTCGATCCTATCTTTTTCTCTAGATAGTTAACATGTGCTGCAAAATTTAAATTTCTATCTATAATGACACCTAAGTATATTTAATTTCACTAACCACTTCTAATGCTATATTTCCTAGTTTTACTTTTATATATTGCTTTCCGATACTTTTTTCCTAATACCTCTAAAACTAGCATGACTTTGGTTTTATTCACATTTAATTTCAGTCTATTATTTTTCAATTTTTCAATTTTGCGAGAGAGAGAGAGAGAGAGAAGCGCGTGACGCGGGGTCCATTCCGGGGCATCCGCGCGGTCCGCGCCGCCAAAGAAGACGCGGCGCGCCGCGCGCGCAAGATATTCCCAAGAGCGAAAGCCCGCAACCGAGGTCACTCCTCCTCGTGGGAGGGCCCCCGGGCGCCGCGTAGCCTCCCCCGTCGGTTCACCCGGGAACGAAAAACAAAACTTTATGGAGCTGCATCGGACGGTGAGCGCGAGGCGCGGTTACGTCCAGGACCGGCTAAAGGCTAACGAAAATCGTGATACGCGATGCACGTCGGACGCCGCGCCGTCGGAGGATGGGAGATTAATTTGCGTTTCGTTTCAGAGACCTTCTCGAAATCGCTCATTGTCAATCTACGCTATTGTTACACTGAAAAAAGTTTATTAAATAAATGCATATTTTTTTAATAATACTAAATAAACATAAGTTACAGTAAATAATATTCACTCAATAAAAAAGATGAGAGTTAAATCAAATTAATGGTTTTTGTATCAAATAAATGTATGTTTATACATTTAATAGATATTTACTTAGAGATTTTTAATAAATATTTATTAACATTTTTATTTTCAGTGTATTTGATAGAAATTCACACGGAAAGAATTTTACTGAAGTATCTAAAGTTTAGCGAGATACAGATCTGAAAAGAATTTTGTTTAACAAAATAATTCCGTAAGCTAATTATATGTATATTACGCTCAAACTGTTAGAATGTCAATTTTTTCAGCGTTATTCATGTTTAAGTTTCCTACATAATTATTTCGATAGTCCAACAAAGTTATTTTCAGACCTGTTTATTTACCTAAATTTTTTAATACTAATACTTCAGCAAAATTGTTTCTTCTATGTAGAGATTTTTTAATGAAGCGTAAAGTTTTAAATCCAAATGATGAACAAAAAATTTAGAAAGTAGAGGAGAATATTTTGTACAGATTTTATAAATAATTAATTTACTGTTATATATTAAATTTTTACAAACATGCTGTAAAACGGCATGTTGAGAATTGTAGTTTTGATCATATCTGCAGAAATATTTCAAGAGTATACTTCTCGATAGAATTATTAAGTAAATTGACGCGATAAAAAGATATTTCCTCTGTTTAATTTTGCGGAGATTACTTATCGTGAATGGGTCTTTAGGGTGCGCGATAAAAATCACTTCGGGCTCTTATCGTTTCTAGCGTTTCAAACTGACCGACGCCGATGTTATTTCGCGCGTGTCGGCGATAAGTTAAGACTAGTCAAAGTACGGCCGTGCTGGAAATACATCGGCGTCGTAATTTATATTATTCTCAAGTACGCCTCCGGTGTGTACTGCTGACCGTAATAATCGTACTTACTCGCGCGTTACACGGTGCTAACAAGAAACAGAGAGCGGTGGATGGCAAAAAGCGGAAACGACGAGAGGGAACGAACGTGGAAAGCAAAGGAGAGGAAGGAGAGAGCTCGAGCCAATTAGTTGCTTTACGACCAGCAAGTAACATTTAACTTGCTTTCGTTTAAAGAGAAGAAAAAGATAAGAAAGCGATGGTACCGAGTAACACGACTGCCCGCAATCAACGAATTACGAATGGATTATACGAACGATTATTATTTGTCCTACGCGACGTAATTAAATAATTTCGTTGTTTGTTCAACAAAAATTTTTGTTTCATATCGATGTGTGATTTTCCAATTCTGATTTTAACTTTTATTTGAAACGTGCAGCTTAACGAGCGTTGTGAGGTCTTAAAAGTTACTTGGACTGGACGATTTCCAAAAGAGGAAATAATATTTTATTAATAATGTAAATTATATAATTTTTTGGGTTTTATGGCATTATAAATCAAACATAGTGATTTACCGTATTAATTAAATACCTATAATCAATTTAACTTGGGAGTAATCATCTGATTTTTTTTACGTAAACGATTATTTGGAACATTTTTACATCTCAATTAAAATTAGTATTATTAACAATGTAATTTGTATTATTAATAGAGTTTTCCGGTTTATCATAGTATTTTAGAACACTATAAATATAAATTTCATTACAATTTTCTAAAAAAAGTAAGTAAAATCCAAACAAATATTAAACAGAATAAAAAGCTTATTATGACAGAGTATTTCTAACAAATAAAGACTTAAAAAATAAATATTTTAATTAGTATAACGTTATTTTATCTCTCTCGTACATTTTTTATGAAATTGCACATTTAAAGGTTCGTAAAGAATAGTTATTAAACAAAAAAAACATATATATATATATATATACAAAACAATATCTATACAAAATAATATTTTACAAAATTTTTCGCCACTGAGATGTAAATCTTCAGGTGACTATTTCCGAGTTAAGAAAGAACAAAGTTTTCCAGAAAATAAGTTTGAATATTTTAAATCACGTTAAAATTTTGTAACATTAATTTTAAAACGCAATATTGATGTAAAAACTGATTCTAATAGGAAAATAAAAGTATATTCTTTTAACATACATATATTCTCTCTAGTTTTCTTTATGTTTCTGTTCTTTTTTACAAACAACTCAAAAGTGACAATTTTTTTAGTTGTAACAAATAAACGATATATACAATCCAATCTACATATAAATGTACAGTAAACATAAAAAGAGATTTGCGACTTTTACTTTATAAAGCCAATAATCGTTTCTTAAATTACTAAAAGTACAAACAATAGCGACGTCGATTTCTAGCGTATCGTATCTGTCATGCGGAGACTTATTAAATGGCGGAGTACACGTAAAAATTGTTTCTCGCAACGTGGAACGCGTGCTGAGAACGTAGGTGGCGAGTTACAAGCGAATATCTCATTAACGGGACTTGTATCCGCGAGAACGAGATAATTAACGCGTTAAACCGGCGCCACGTCAGGATTATCAGGTCTCTCCCAGCTTTAATTACGTTTACCCACGCGTTGTCGCTACCCTATCTGACCACCGGTGCTACACGTTATCGAATACTAACTTAATGTATGCGCGACTTTCGTAAAAACGTTCACGGAAGACAATGTACAATGCGATAGCGTGAAATATTACGTTTAGGAACACAACGGTTTGCATGATTGCAAGTTTTTTATAAAGATTTTTAACGTTTACGCTATTAAACAGCGCCAATCTAACATCGACACGTAGACGTATTCGCGGGAGAAATTGTGATCATGACTAACTTAAAAATCTCCCCGATATGATAACGTCGAGACACAGGAAGTTGACTTATCGCTGATACTCATTTTTAGACGAATGTACCAAATTAAAAAATATTCTGCAAATATTTGTTATATCAGTCATCTTTTTTCCATTAAAATGAAAACAAGAAATAGAAGCACTTTTATAAATTGAAGAATGATTGTTTTAAGCATTGATTAGCATGAATTCACATGATTAGCATGAATTAACATGATTTCGATTAATTACATATTCAATCTTATCAAAAATAAAAAATCTATTTTTTTTTACATATTATCAACGATTATAGTTGCTGTAGATATCCATACTACACACTGTAGATGAAGAAATAGATTTTAAAGTCATATACTAATATTGTAGAAATAAAGATAATATAGATAAAAGGAAGAAGTTGCAATAACAATAAAATTGGCGAGCAGCATAACGTGAACGTGACGACACAAAGCATCTAACAGAATTGTACTTCGGTAGTTTATTTTGCGGATTAAAGATAGAAAGAGATAAAAAAAATAATATGGGATTAAAAAAACAGGCAATCAAAGCTACTGCGTTAAAAGGTCTTTTCCATGTTTCTTCGTTTATTTTCAAAAAAAGCGGATATTACATGTCATTCAACATGTCTGTGTCTTATCCTGTGACAGGCAAAAAGGGATAAAGAGATAAATCCGGATAAATCATTCTTAACATTTCGAAAAAAAGAGGTGAAAAGTCGAACAAAACAACACAAATTTTACGGTTTTTCGGTAAATCATTTCGACACATGCATTTTATTTTTTCTGATATTTTATCGATTACCCTATAAAATTATCTACAAATCTGTTCTTAATAGCTGAACCACAGGGTAGGCTAAAGATATGGAAAATTGACTCTGCTGTAGCTGTACAGATGGTAGGATTGGGCATATATCATTGTATAATCTCGTTGATTTAGTAAACGGAGCGTTGAAGTGATTAACAACGTGCATTTGAAATAATACGACAAAAAACAATGGTCCGCTTAAACTGTTTGTAGAAAGTTTTGCAGCCATTTTCATCTTTATCGTCACGATCCTGTCATCTGTTCATGTCATCGTTTTTTTTAAGCCCCCTTCCAAAATTCGGTATTCAGCTTTGAATCGCATATAAGCTGGACTACGTTCAGAATTATCATCTGGGTACACCCAGATGTTCTTTTATCCTTATTTAACATTCGTGAACAACAAGAATAAAACGACATCTGGATACATCCGGACAACTATTCTGAACGCAGCCCTGGTGTCACAGGATCGTAACGATGAAAACAAAAGTGGCAGCGAAACTCTCTACGAGCAGTTTAGACGTAGTTACCATTTTTATAATATAATTTTACAGCAAATGCACGTTGTTCAATATTCCAATGCTTTGTGTTTACCAAATAACATCAGCAAGGCTGCACAATGGTATTTGCAGCCATGTCCTATCGACACAATGATAGAACACGTGACTCAGGGACTGATGCAACTCATATTGATGAACTTAATAAAGTAATTTGTAAATGTGACATATCATGCCTTATATATCTTGATATAATTCAAATTAATTAAATAAAATTTTTAAGCTCTTTTTTATTTAAATTTTTTGTTTCTTTGGCAGTATATACTGTTATAGTTATACTTAAAATGAAGTAGATATACATTTGAGGTTTATTGAAAGCAAAAAAGATAGTGTAGTTCAATGCAGTGATAATGACAGGTCCTATTATCAGAAAAGAAAATGCAGTTATTAAAATTTCCTCAATTATAATCACATTATCGTTTATTGTATAAAAAATAATAATTGTAATTAATAAAGGAACGTTATCAAACAACGTTTACAACGGAATACAGTATTCATATAATTCTATATTTGATATCATTCTTTTTCTCACTCTCTTGCTTTTTATATTTTTATACATATTTTACAAATGACACGCTGAGCGCGCGATTCCATTGATATCGTAGCGCCATTAACGACGTCGGCCTCATGTATTTTAATAATTATTCGACACGTTATTTGTCAAGCGAAATGGAAATCGGCCGACGCCGCCGGGCCGAATCGAAGAGGAAATCGCGAGGTGCCTCGTCCTCTCGAAGGGTCCCACGCAGAGACGATGATTAAAATTGTAAATATCTGCGGTCGACCCCCGGTGTTACGACCTTTGCGCGCCTTTGGCACCCTACCGCCTCACCCTATATATTAAAGGATATTAGATTATGGTAAGCGGCGCGCATTAACGAACGCGGATTCGCGCGCGCCTCTCTCTCTCTATATACCCACCTTACGCTCTCCCTGTCTAGCGCCATTTTTCACGCACTCAGAGCACCTTCGTACGGATTCGATCGGCGATTTCTCTTCGGGAGCCGCGGCCCTTTGTGCCCGGCGAAACGAAGCCAATGAGCCTTCGCCGATATTCGCGGCCAATAACGCGGCGGTTATGCATTATGTATCGTTGCATTATAAGATCCCCGAAATTAATAACGCAGTTTGGGGAGAACGGTATTATTGCATTTTTCATGTTACACTTTTAGATAACGATCTCTCGCAAGAAGTTCATTCTCTTACATAAGTTCATATTTTGTTAACGATATGCTGTAACAAAAAATAATCTCTTTATCTTCGAAAAATCGATACCATTGCATCGCACAAGAAAATTAAGAGCTTTAACAATATTTATATAAATATTAAGATATTTCTTATTTAGAACCTATTACTTTAGTAATAAATATTGAAAATGATAAAAAAACTGTAAAAAACTTCTGTTGAAATTGTCAAAAGAGAAAACCGAGGGTTAATAAGAATGTCGACATGATGATTGAGGTGCAAAGTTAAGTTGTATGAAAATGATCTTTATTCCCTTTTTGTTTTTTATTTTATTTTTGACTTCCGTGAGATTCAGTTGTCATTATTATATTGCGAATTTTATTAACGCGATTTGCAGATCTTTATTCTTATTGTACTAAAAGTTTGTATCTCACGCTTTCCAGACCCATTGGATTTTGTACAGAAATGACAGATCTTTATTATCGGTTTATCGTTTTCACATGTCAAATAAATGTTACAATGTTTTACGATTAATAACTAGAAGGATTTTTGTTTTTTGATCCTTTGGAAGCGTTCGATTGTTTTATATTGCTGCTGAAAATGACTCAAAATAGAGTTAACCAAGTATTGTGTAACATTCAATGTACTGTGAATAAAGATTGCTTTTACACAAGTTATTTGAACCCCAATTATGACACACTTTCATTAACATCCTCGTTACACCTTTCTTTTTTAATAAAATTACTAAAGTAATCACTTATCATTACGTCAACTCTTTTCGCCTTCATTCTTATGCGTTTGTTTTTACGTTTCCATTCGTAGCATACACAGCACAGCTTTCTATATTAATATCGATCACCCCTTAAGGAAATTGAACGTATAGAATAGCCAACGACGATGAAGAATCGCAGACGACAGCAAAAGACACGAGGGAGAGGATGAGGAACCAAAGTGAAGAGGAACCTAACCGAATGAGAAAGTCAACGGTGGGGCGAGGAGGTAAAGAAGGAAGAGGGAGAAAAGGATTCTGACGGCATGGCACACACCGCACGATTATCCCCTCGTAGCCCATCCACGAGGTGCAATAAAGCACTCCCTTCGTGGGGCTCGATATTCCTTTGCGCCGGCATGGGCACACAACGTCCCCTTCTTGCACGCGGACGGCGCGGCGGACAGCGTGGGTGTATCGACGGAGACAAGATGAACGTTAGAACACGAACTGGTCCTCCTTCGCCGGCGTTCCAGCGGTAATGCATGGGTTTCGTGTCGCGGCGGGCGGCACACTTTGTAACGACCGCGGCCTTTTGACTCGATTAATCATCGATATGTGTACATACGTGCGTGCGTGTACACATACGGGGTGTTCGAGAACTCGCGATACTCGCCGCCCGGTCCAGCCGAGGGGGTGGTAGCGATGGTGGCGGTCGAATAAACCCGATCGAAAATACGGAGCGAGATGTCATAGGTGCGTCCGTCGTGAGATAAATGAGCCATTCGTTGGGCGGAATAACAACGTAAATCGTATGAGTAAAAACGGGCGAAGATATTATCTATTCATGCGCGACGTTTTTTTTTTTCGAATTATGTCGCCGCAATATAAATATCACGTATAAATGTAACATAAACCATCGCGTAACTTGATGAAAGAGCTACCGCGATGAAGAAGATCTTGGCTCGGGTGTTCCCGTAAATTTTCGTTCTCCATAAATTTACACTGTTGACAATTTAAATGATTTATTGATTAGGAAGAATTCAAACAGAAAAACCAGTCCAAATATTAAAATGAATGGTGACGGGTCGAAAAGTGACTTTTAATCATTATTTTGGAGCCACTTTGGCGCCATTTTAATATTATCGTGACTGTTCTGCTTGGCGTTTGCGGCGGCGCGCACATTAAAGACTGCTTCGAAACTCTGAAGTTTTCCTAAAAAAATGTTATCTTTCCGTGATCCGTCAATGCAACATTCTTTACAGCACAGACCTTCAAAGATGGACGTCCATGTGTCCATCCTCTAACCGTTGTAAGGACGTTCCCAAGATGTTTCTCGAATAAAGTGCTGTATGAGATGCTGCGTCTTTCGGTGAATTTTAAACGGTATTTGAATCTACTAACGTTCACGATAGCATCTCGTTTACTCTGTAGCGCCATGATGAGAGATGATCGGAGCGCGCCCCGCAAAAGATGTCCCTCGATTTACATAACACTGAGCTCTCTCTCCCCGACCGCGGCGGATTCGAGGAAATCGTCGGTAATTCCTCGGAATCAATCCGTGTGGGCGTTCGCGCCGCTTTCGGCCCGACGAAATCCGTCTTCGTCGATTTCCGTTGTCATCGTGTCTGGCGTTGTCGTGAGGTATCGCCGTGAGGCTGCGATTTTGTAGGCAAGAAGGGGGCGTAAGAGGGCCTCTCGGAAGGCCTCAGGCCGGCTCATTACCAGCAATTGTGGCCGAATGGCACCCCGTGGCGTGGTACACGGCTGCACCAGCCCCCGCCGGCTCCGGCGACGGCCGACGGCCGACGGCCGACGGTGCGCCCTGAGCGTGCCCCTGTCCGTCGCACGACAACGGGATTTAATTGCTCGATCAATCATTATTTTCGTGGTCCGTCGTTAGCCACTGATAGACTAGGCGGTACTGCGTGCCCTATGAGCTAGCCCTTGATTACTCTATCACGTATATATATAATATACCTCTAATCATGTAACTTGATTATTAATTGAGAAATAGTTGGCAAATATAATTTTGTTTTCTCAAAAAGGGATTTCCGTTTGTCTGATATAGTTGCTTCTTTTATAGTCCACTATTTATTACTGATAGATTCATAGCTGAGCTAGTATTTGATTACTCTCTCTCTCTCTGTCTTGTATAAATTAAAAAGAATGTATGTTGTACAAAATTTTACAATCAATTAAACATTTTTTTAATGTTTAATTTATATATCGCTCCTTTACTTTAAAAGCAACACAACTCATGAAATTAAGTTTCCTAGTAAAGAAAGAAAATTATTTTTCTACTTGACAGAAAATTATTGATTAATTAAATAATATTGATAAAAAGAATAATATAGTCTTAAAATAGTCACTTTTGTAATTTTTATTTCATAATTTTTAAAGATTAATTTTTTTTTTACTCGTGACGATTTTAATAATTTTTTAAAGTTAAGTTCACTTTTGATGATAGATGTTTACTTAACTCATTTACAGTAATAACTTGCGAAAAAATTTTTTAATTGTATCACTTTTGAGGAAGTGATATTTTAATATATTTTTATTTTTAAGAGATTATAAGTCTGTTAATAATTTGATATTTTAATGTATGCAAATGATATGCTTGAACTTTTTCCTCTGGTAAATATGAATAAATAGATAATATTTTTATAATACGAAGTTTGGTCATGAAAGATGGAAGATTATTATAGATACGAACGTTTCTTTTCTGGTTTAGTGTTCACATTTAGTGGTAACTCATGGATCGATCAAATTATTTTCTTAAATAAAGAAGAATATACGATACCACGAGAAGAACGATTTGACATTGCCGCGATTAATCGTATCCATTTTATACGACACGGACAACCGTACAATTAGACGTAACCACGTATTATCATAATAATAAAGTATCGAAAGAAAGGAAAGCATGAGCGGGTTGATCGATCGAATCGTATGGCGGCTCGCGGTGTCTTTGATGACGACCGCGAATAGATCGTCACCGCGGAGACGGGAACGAAACGCACTCCCGGTTCGTGGCGTGGAAGAAAGGAAGAAAGGAACTGAGACAGCGTGGAGACAAAACGACCCACTTGTGAGACTTTTATGATCATTCTCCACGCTCTCACCCGCGTCATTAGCCGGTAGGTGGATACGTTGGTCCCACAACGTGGTAAGGGCTGCCGCACACAAAATTCCGTAACAGTAACCATTAGACGTACCGTAAGAATTAGCCAATGG
>NW_017299992.1:106656-126370 GCF_001594075.2 Trachymyrmex cornetzi
GGTTTCTACGCGGGGGAAGAAAGGACCGAGAGCGAAGGGAGAGAAATAGAGGAGGAAGGATTCGTCGCGGAGCGCGATTTTCAACGAAGCCAATTATTAGATGCGTCACGAGCCGCGGGCGGGATGACGGGGTACCGGGTGTCGTCGCGCTGTATCGACGTAAGAGAGTTTCGAGAGTTTCGTTTTCCACGCCACTCGACAACACATGGGTTCACGGGCTTTATGAAGCCAACTAGCATTGGGTCTTGCCTTTTAATTCATCGCGTGACTGAGCAAACTGGTTTCCAATTGGTCTTTTGTCGAAACCTTGCAAATGTACAAATCACAATGTGCTCACGATTGCCAATTACTTCGCCTAATTAGTATTCTAAGATGTATTAGCGCGATACTCGTCTGCGATACATAATAGCAGTGCTATACTTAACATAGGACTAATAAGGCACGTGTACCTACACTGAGAAACCTATTTAGTTGAATCAATTAATTTCTTGTTTGGATATGGGCAAACAAATCCTTGATTGATTTAACTGAATGGGTTTCTCAGTGTATGCATTCGAATATTCGAAATTTTGAAAAATGTTAATAAACTTAATTATCTTAAAATATATATGAATTTGATTTTCTTATATTGACAATAGTGTAACGTAATACAACCGAAATAATTAAATGCATGGAAAGTAATATATATGACTGATATGAACGATACAATTGGCATGGGTGTCACACAAGGGGAGAGGGTAATATTTACCCTCCCCCCACCTTCTAAATTTTGTCAAGAAGAAACGATTAAATTATAAAAATTATTTTTTCGATGAAAAGTTAAACACTTATTCAATTCGTAGCTTACACGTTGTTTGTAAGAAAATTTGGTGAAGATAAAAAAAATTTTGTGAATTTATTAAAAGTATTTTAAAACTCTTTCCATCTACAATCTGTGTGTGTGTGTGTGTGTGTGTGTGTGTGTGTGTGTGTGTGTGAATCTTTTTTGGAGTAAAATTTCACTCTCAAATTTTTCCGAGATAAAAGAAGGCGGAGTCAAATTCTTCTTCCTCCTTAAAAAATGATTTAGTAATAGAAATGTTAAAAAGCAGTCCTGAATTTTTTACATTTTTTGAAAGCCTAAAATAGTAACAAAACTTGGGTTGGACAGAGGGAGTAAAAATATAATTGCAAACGGAAAGCTTAATAAGTTTGGTGTGAAGATAAATGTTTGCCTCTCCTTTTCTTACCCTGACTGAAATGCCGAGTATGCTCATGATAATTGGTATGATTGGAATTTAAAAAATTGTGTTTAAACTAATTAATCCATCTCGCGTTTGGTTGATCGATCAGTCAGAGGGATGGGCCTGAAGTACAGGAGACGCAAATCGGAACGTTTAGGACGCGTTCTACCTGTTACGCAAATCTACGCCCCACGTGGAGGAGGAGGAGGACGTCATACGGTTAAATAACACCGTCAATAGACACCCGAGTTTCCATAGGTATCATTGCCGACCATCCCAAGATCGACTCTACGCACCTTTGTGCACGCGCGAAGCGAAACCGAAGAATATCCTTCTCCCAAGGTAGAGAAGAGACCGAGACGCTGCGGGGACACTCGTTTCTCGCGCAGCCCTGACAATGGACCATTCGTCCGCCATTGTGTCCGCGGTACATTAATTGTCTCTTTGAGGCCCGATGACCTCCGCGGATATGACTCTCGCCCTTTCCCTTCCTTCCTCCCGCTTCTTACGCCTCTCCCTCCTATTTCTTTTTCACCCGCGCCGTTCTTTTCTCCTCGCTCGATTCCCTGCCTTTCTCAATGCGTTAAGTCGAACGTAACCGCGTGGGGGTGGAGGAGGTGGACCGTGCAACTCATCGAAGATAAAATTGTCCCGTGGAATCAACGCCGTTGGACGTTTGTCGTGCTGGTAACGTGTTATTTCGCAAATGATCACCATGGGCGCCAACACGATCTTTTGTACGAACCTGTCTGGATAGGTATAATGTCCGAATCTATTCAAACACCCATTATAAGAATCACATTTTTGTAAGCTACATACTTTGTTACTTTATTTTAAATTTATTATAAACGATAAAGTAAAAAATAGATTTTTATAAAAATATTTTAGATATGATTAATTTACAAGAATAAATTACGAAAAAGGCAATAATAATAAGTAGTATCTATATAATAATAAGACTGTAGCGTTTCTCGCTTATGATAGAATGTACTTAGCAAAAAGTGTATTTGGTGCAAAACACTGTAGCAATCTTGATTAAAAAAAAAAAACAAAATAGAATTCAAAACAAGAAAGTTGTAATAAAATTCTGACCAAAACTGATATAAATGTTGCTTTAAAAATATTGAAAATGCATTTTTTAAAGTACATTATGAAAGTTGTTCTTTTAATTATTTCTAATGATAATAATTTAATTGTTTCTGTAGATAATATATTAATAAAATCTATCTATTAATATAATATTTATAGTTCTGATTTATATCTTTATTTGGAAAAGTGGAAAAAATGAGAGAGAGAGAGAGAGAGAGAGAGAGAGAGAGAGAGAGAGAGAGAGAGAGAGAGAACAATAAATTCTATTCAAGTTTGTTTATCAACGATTGTTAAGCACGATGTCAGCAAGCATTAAAATTTTGATAAGAGACAAAGGTACTCATCAATAAAATTATAATACTACGTTTTATTAAATTTTATTTATACTATTAAAAATTTTAAACAAATGCTACCATAACTTGATTTTAACTTTTATATGTAACAGTTGTAGTTCTTTAAGTTTGATATACAAACAGGCATGTGCATTGAAATAAATGTAGATAATAAATAATCCATTTTCAACAATATAATAACGGAAAAGAAGTACAAAATCGTTACGATAGGAAGAAATTTCGATAAGCTAGGGGATATAGTCAGTAGATGGTCAGACATGGATTCGATAGTTATGATAACTAAGGTAATTGCTTTATCTAATAATATAAAAAACGCAAAATCAAATTAATAGGCGATTCAGAAAACAATATAGAAGAGTATATATTTATTTAATATATTGTGTTATAACATATGATATATAAAGAGATTCGATAAATGAGCGATGCAAAATGATAATAGAATAGTTCCTTATAATACGATTATTTTTGCTCATTATTTATTTTTGTAACAAGCAATTAATATGACGTTACAATTATAATTTAGGAAATAAAAACATATAATAAATGCTAGAAAGTTTAAAAATACTTATACATATATGCATACCTAAATAAAACTTTTTATTTTTCTTATTTATTTTTAGCATAAAAAGAATTATAAAAACCATCATAAGTATATTTTGTCCTATAACGATCTTGCATCAAGCCGTTTTCAAATAAAGATAGAAGAAAGAAAATAAAGATGATAGAAGGAAGAAACATTATAAAAAAGAGAAAAAAGTAGGAACGGAATAAATAATCCTGTAAACTTAACCAGATATTATTTATATCCAACCTCAGTAATATAATTCCAGCATCAGCAAGGGGGTTTTAACTTATATTTGAAAGAATATGAGATTTGGGTGGCCCACGAGTCTATCACGTTTGACGGAAAGATCAGTTAAAGAGAAAAATTCAACTCGTAGCGTTGAGAGAGATTCACGTAGGTGCCTCGACGATGTTCGCTGAATTACGAGCGATATCGAGGAACCCACCGATATAATTAAGAAGACGATCATCCTGCAGCAAGCCGCCGGCTTGTGTCTCTCTCTCCTATCTCTCTCTCGTGGTGGAATCCAAATTTTATGTCGGTATCATAAAAGCGCGTGACGGCAGAAGAATTAGGACGGCACTCAGATTCTCCGTCGCTGCCTTACAGCTTCGCTAGAAACATTATAAAGGCTAATCCACACTGAAACAGTTGATCCGACTCTAACATGCTTCATGAAACAGTTCTACATCGCGCGAGCCTTTGAAGAAGTGCTAATCGGTTTTATTAATCACCGGCTGAATACGATGCGACAGTTAAACGTCTCTTAACATACACCCATAACGTGCGGTGAACATTTGTCGTCCATTTCATAGCGTATAAAGAAAGGAATTTTCCCCCTTCATCATTTTATTAAACAACATATATATTTCTGTAGCATACAAACGTAAATTTATTATACATTAGATTTATGCTAGTAAATTATAAAATTCTAAATTTTATACACTATTAGTATTTAGCGTTGCTAATAAATAAGTATAGCTAAAAATTATCAATTAACAAGCTTCGAGAAGCTTTGTGAAAATTAGGCTTAAGGTCGTGCGAATGGGTGGAGAGAGGATACCGGGGATAAAAAGAGAGGAAGCAAATATGGATGAGTAATATGGGTTCCTCTCTCCCTGTTCTTACGAGGACGGTCAAGGAGGCAGACGAGGGTGTCGCGATTCCCCGCTGTGCGTTGATGGCCTCATCTAGCCTAGAGGTCCTCGAGAATTCATCGGTAATTACCTTTTCTTCAGATCGACGCCAACGAGGTTTCATGGTGCACCGACCGCCCGGACACCCGCAATCTTTTATTCGCTACTGAACGCTTTGTTGATATTACATGGACAATCCGAGAAAATCATGTCGCATGCAAATTAACTACGCACCCTTTAATGCACCGTGGGGGGTCAAACTCTTCCTGTCGTTTGGCCCGCTGATATACATTTTTTGTTCGAATATTCTGTTTTAGATGCAAAGCTGTTGACAGCTTTTATTTTACTGCGCACTCATTGGATTGTATAGCAAGCGATATGCGACTTTTTGGAAGTTTTATCTTACATTAGAACATTACTTATGCTTATAATGTATACAATAATTAAAATTCAGAATGAATAAATATTAACGCTATAGATTATTCGGCAGGATGTTATATGCCTAATAATAATTTTTGTGAATTTTATATACCTTTATATGCTTTTGAACCACGCAACAGTTATTTGATTTTGACATAATTTTATCATATATGTATTTATACATATAAGCAGAATTATACAAATACATTATGCTTTTATATAAATAAAGTATTTAGAATTACACAAGTAGTAAATTGAGATTTAAACAGTTTATTTCATGAGCTGCAAAAATATCGATATTTGTTCGGAAGTATCAAAGGGAACGAAATAGGAAGATAGCTGCGCGATCATACGCTAAATAATTTCTGTTCGAAAGCAGGGAAAGAGCAGCGATCCGTTATGTTCGATTCTTCCACGGCTATTCACTATCCGCATGACATGGATATAAGTTACGAGCCTTCGAATAATTACACGGTTCAGTCTCGACCCGAGAGAGTCGCGGTCAGCGGAAGGCAAAAGACAATTTTACGCAGCGGGACACCATCGTCCCTGGTGATCCGGTGGCAACCTCCTTTTCTGGTAACTATTTGCCCCACGGAATCGACAGCTGTGGGCCTGACTGGTCACCTTGGACGCAGGAAGATATCCATCAAAGGTCAAACCCGATTCATTAGTCTGCTTTATACGTCCATATGTTATTTCGAAGAAACGAGTGTTTCTTTTCAAATAATCTTTCTATAATTTCTTCGAGATCGATGGCGCTTAAAGTGTCATTGAAACGTACAAGTATATGAAATGGGTTTCTATAATTTTTTTATTAATAATGATGAAACGAATAAGACATGAATCTCCCTGGTAAACACTGACAGTAACATTACATCAATATTATAATATAATTTCTCACTCAACAATATGAATGTAATGCAACATACATTCGATGTAGCATATTACATTGGTGAGTATAAGGACATTATAACATTTATGTTATACTATTGTTAGTTGATGTATACTGAGTTTTTATCTCAAGCAGCAATGCCAAGAAAATAAAATACAATCGATGCTTGATCCTTAAAGAATTGAATGTATTCATGAAAACTTGTTACACGCATAACTGTAACACATTAAATGATAGGATAATAGGTTTTGTTTCACGAAACTGCGACAAAATGCGAAATTATTCTGATTTAAATTTAATTACGAGTTATAATATCTTATGAATTATAACGTGTCTCTCTCTCTCTCTCTCTCTCTCTCTCTCTCTCTCTCTCGCCCGTAATATAAAAATTCGCAACGTTCTTTGTGTGTGGGGTTCAAGCTTCGAACTTTGTAGCACAGTGCGTACGTGAAGGTGGCGTTTCCTTCGAGATGCAAAGTTGCAGCCTTCATTAGCCCGTTCTACACAATCTAAGAGCGGACGCCGTCGGCCGGCTTATGTAAATCAGTCGCCGCGTAATTGGCACTGAACGAAAAAGCTAATTACCAAAATCGTGCACCCGAGACCCCTAGGACCCAGGGCCCCATCAGCGCTCAGCGGGGAATCGCGACACCCTCGCCCCCTCGTTCACCACCGTCCTCGCCCCGCGTCTCGTCTTTTTATCTTCTACGGATGCATCTCTTCCCGGACACGATCACGAGACCCTGGAAATTACTCATCCACCACCGATATATACAACTACCTGCTTCTTGATTATTCGCCGCTAATCTCAGATGCGTCGGCAAACGTGCCGAGAGAAGTATATCTCGATTTCTTCTTTACGCATGCAATTTTTCATTTCGTAAGAATCATTATATTCAAATAAACTGAAAATTATCATTTATTTTCATTATACCGATATATTAATTTATAAGGATTAATTAAAATAAGCGATAAAATAGTTTCTCAAAATCAAATATTTGATGATAATCGTAACTAACTAACGCGTTCCACATTGAAAATTGCTGACTGTTATATTTGGGATTTATCCTACGATCTTTTTTCTGCTTTAATTAGGTAATTTATTAAATAATACATATTAATATATATTATTAATTTTATTAATAATATATATTACTTACAATACTACAACATTTTAAATTGTGATGTCATAATAAAATCTTCATTACGTTTTTTGATATCATTTTTTAAACTGTCTTTCCAAGTGTGGCTAAAAAAATTAATTAAAATACGAAAAAAGAGACCTTATAAGGCTTGCGTTATGAAATGACATCTGTACGTAAAATTTTTTATTACTACAAATTTAACGATTGGCAAATTGTATCATTTTGTTCTTGTATAACAAAAACACCAACAATCTAATAATCTACATATCCTTACTGCATCTTCAATCTACGTCAATGCGGACCTGTATCCTTTAATGTAAAACCGGAGAGTTTATAGAATAAAGCACCTTTCGTTTCCGATGAAATTTCGTTGAAATAGACAGATCGGACGTTTGGTCTTCTGGCGCCCCGCCCCCATTTGAGAATTTCCAAGAGTAATCGCCAGGGGGTCCACGTATTGATGCAGCCCGCGCTACCATATTTTAACTGTTCTGCTACGGATGCCCAAAATTTGTGGTTTTCCTCAAACAACAGCTCCCTCACATTATCTCCGTCGCACGCTTTTTACCCCTTTGTGAAGAGGGAAAAAAAGAGGCTGTTATTAATCGTAGCGCGACCCGTGAAAAGACCTTACGACGAAGATGATGAGAGGAGGAAGATGATCGCGCGACTCCTATCTACCTACCTGCACTAGTAAGGACGCTCAGGTAGCCGAAGAATCCTTTGACCTATCTACCGCCTGTCCCGCGGGATACGTCCCGTTCTTGTCGAGAACCTTCTGTCTTTTCTCTCGCCGAAGGAATTCTTCTAAGACGAGGCGATTCAAGGAGGGCGGAGTCGCGCCAACTCCTGCAGCAACTCTCACTATTCATTTTACTGCCTTCTGAGAGAATGAAAGAATTAATAAGTGACATCTCATGGAGAAAAAGGTTTTACACACGCCGCGCCAAGGGAATGAGACGGAAGCGAGGGTGGCGGGGAGGGAAGACCCTGGAGAGAGGCGGGAATCAGAAAGAGAAAGAGACAGGGGGCGGTGGAAGGTTCGCGGTGGCTCCTAAACTCCCTACGTCTTTCCTTAAGGTTGACGCGGAGGACTTCTTTGTGCTGCCTTTTGTCAGCCCGGCGAGAAAACGAAACACCTTGTCTTAGGTCGCGTGTAACACAATGACACCCGACAAACCCGGCATCTGGTCTGAAGAAATCCGGAATAGCAGCGTTCTGACGTTTATACTTGCAAGTTATTCTTTCTGCCTATCGCCTTAGTTGTGTACTTTCTAGCTTAAGGATCGGTATACCTGATGACAATAATAATATATTATTGAGAATGACATCCAATAATGCATTATATATATTAAAATAGTTTCAAAGAAACTCAAGTCGTCGTATTTTATCATCCTACAATCTCGTGAAATCTTTACCCATTTAATAGCTTCTTGTATTTTTATATTTATTTTCTTATAATAACTTCTTTTTATAACTATGTATTATAGCTATACTTTAGATAAATTAGTAATTTTCTCATAGTCTACATTAAATTTATTTTGCAGTTTTGTTACAATTGAAATCAAGACATGTAAATTTGATAACAACGAATAAACGTTTTTCACGATACTTACATGATTAATTACGAGGGCATAACCACTTAATGTAATCGTGGGACAGAATCCTCGAAATCATTATAAAATTTATATAAAATCTCTATGTATAATCCGATAATTACATATGCAACTACGAGAAATCATTGTATAACATTAAATAAAATCGTATATTTTACCAAATTATTTCATAGTAGTGAAAAAAATTATTTGTAATCAGATGAAATCATGTAATCTGTGGGACAATATTTCAGTTAGTGGTTACCCCCTCGATTAATTATATGTTATTATATCAAGAGGATATGGAATTATTCAGAGTAGTTTTTCCGTTGCAAATTTAAAATACTGTTTCATTGTCGTCTCTTATGTTTGAATAATTCGACTTTTTTAGAAGATTACAGGAGACATTGAAATAATACATGAATACACATTTTCTGTATTGACTGTATTTGCGTTGATCGTGCGCTAAATGCAGATTCATAGTGACATACGAAAGCACGGTTGCTGTTGTCACCCTCTTCGCAAAACTGCGGACATCGTCATGGGTGGTATAGCAATAATTACCATCGTGAGACATCAGCTCATCCGCCGATTGGCTGATCGAAGCGGTGGTAACGATGACGAAGGTATCTGCGTGCTCTCTGTATCGTCCAAGTGCGAGAGAGACGAAGAGGGTGAGAGAGACTCGGTGAGGAGCAAAAGCAGGGAGGGAATAGGAAGAGCGAGAAAGAAAGAACGTCGCGCATTCAGCGAGGAGTAAGAAAGAAACGTGTATTGCGTCTTCATTATAAATCCTGAGAATCACGCAAATTGATAACGGCATCCGAAGGCTGCCGTAAGGGTCCTCGCGAGACGCTAAAGAGGGCTCACCTCCACCCTGAGCGCAGCGGGGTGTCTTCGACCACGAAATAAGAAGCGGCCACCACCTCCTCCCTGTTCTTTCTCCGCCCCCTTACCCTCCGCCATTGCTCGTATATTCTCCTTCATCCCTTCGAGAATTTTTCGGGCCATAAATTCGTTACTTCAATTAGCTCTCAGAGTCGACTTTGTGACTGCTTTCGTGCGATACTGCAGATGACGATTCATAGTTTTTTTTCGAGTAATATTAGAATCTCATTAAAGGATAAGATTCTTTAGGCATTACGATTGTTTTCTTGAAAACCGAAGTTGCTTGATATGTATATATAATTTTAGCATTCAATTAGATATGAACACACGATGTGAATTATGTATTTTTAAGAAAACATATAAAAAAGTAACATAAAAAATTTCAATATATATAAATATGGATTAAAGTATAATTATTAATTTTATTAAAGAAAAATATTTTCAAATGTATTTATATATGATTTCTTAATTATTTAATTTTTTAAGTGATAATAATTAAAGTACTTTGAATATTATCGTAATTATTTCTAAAAATAACAAATATGTCTTAAAGTGTTTTCTTAAATTATTTTTCTTGTGTATATTTTAGAGTCTATGGGTAGAACTTGTGTCGTTGCTGCCGAATTCTCTATCAGAACAAATCAAGAAGTTAGCCAACGGTATTCTTTAAATTTTAGTGACGACATTAATCTTAAACTCGCAGTTACAAATAAAGTTGAAACGTGTATACGTTTGGTACAACGATATCATACTTTCGACGCCACAAGACGATTTACCGCGTGCGAAAGCCAATCAGAAGAGAACGCGAACCCACGTTCCCTTCCAGACACATTCGTCTGCCCTTCACCTACTTTTACGGATCCACCGACGCGTGCGAAGGTTCCGAAAAGTAATGAGTTCGTTATTCGGCGGGAGTCACGGTTATATTCCCTCTCTCGCTGGTTTCACAGACGGTTCCTCCCTTGTCCATGGTCCTCACGAGCCTGGACAGAAAGTGAGAGAGCGCGCGAGAGAGAGAGAGAGAGAGAGAGAGAGAGAGAGCCTGGAAGCCGCGCGGCTGGCCCTCGCTAGCTGACCGGTGGAAGATTCATAAATTATTTCAGGAAAAAAGGAGGAAAAGTATTTCCAATTACAGTTTTTTGTGAAGGGTTGCCGCGGGCCACGCGCGGCAGGGGGGCCGCTTAATGGCGACCCGCGCTCACCGCTCCACCTCCTCCGCTTCTTCTTCTTCTTCTGCTTCGTCTACTCCTTCATCCACCTCTTCCACCTCCGCCTCTCGCCTTTCTCTCTTTCGCTCGCTCGCTCTCCCGATTCTTCGGTATCCTTCGACGCCGCCAACGCGGTATTCTCTACTCGTACCTTCTTTTTTATGACGTATACACCCACCACTCGTTCCACACTGGCTCACCTCTCTTACCTCGCTACGGAGACTGACGGATACCGGTGACACGAAAAATATCGATCATCCTCGAAATGTTCTCGGTTACGACTCGATGAGAGATCCATGAAGTTGCTTGTTACTCGATACGTGGTGAACGGTAGTTTGAAGTCGTTACTACTCAACTATACGCACGTTTGTTAGCCATTTAACCGAGTATTTCACCGAATATTTTTACGTATTGGAAAGTAATTAATCGGAATATGAGAATAATAATGTATAAATAAATTAGCTAAGTGTAAACCTTATATCTCGATTAATTAAGTTTATTCATATTATCCATAGCATACATATTATATTTATTGTAATGTAATTATGAGATGGTATTATTAAATAAAACAATTTTTTAACTATATGTCAAAATGAATCCTAAGATTTCAAAGTTAATTGCAATTTTTACATGACGATAAATATGATCGTTATCTTATAATTAAACAATAAATATTTTTAAACTCTTTTTTAGTATAACATCACAATCTGATTATCTAATGATATTTTAGAATTTGTATTGTATAGTACGATACAAATATATACTACGAATAAATTCTTGCTCAAAGTAACAACTATTGTAAGTAGTAAGTGAAAATTCTTATCGGCATTCCTCAAAACTTGCTAACTCATGATTACGAATCTCTAGCACTAGTTTGACCCCCAAGGATGGCGCGACATTTTGGGATGGCCCCCAGTGCGAGGAGGAGGCCCCGGCGTATGCGGGTGTCCGGTACATATTTTTGGGAGAACACCACGCGGTCGCCGGTCATGTATCGCCATGGGCAACGATATTCATAACTAATAGATCGGCGGTCCGCGGGTGACAGAGCAATACGTCCTGCGTTTCGATGTTCCCGACTTGGCGACCAAGCGAGCGGACTCGCGGTCGCGCGAGCAGGCGGGCGAGCACTCGTTCCTCCGTTCCTCGTTGGATCCGTCGCTCGGTTAGGTCCGCTTACACGGTCCGGGCATTCCGGGAAGCTCGTTCGTCCTCAACGACCATAAACCACAGCCGCGGGTTCGTTCTTCCTAACTTGACCACCTTCCTTCCACGTTTCCTGGTTCCTCGCCTCGATGAGGCTCGCGTGTTACGGTACCGCGTTGGCGACCTCAAACATTTGTGAACATCTTCGAACGAGACCAAAAAATTCCGGGCTGTAGTAGAATACACGAGTGATTTAGTATAGACACTTCGAAAGTTCTAATATCTCAAATAAATAAGGAAAATACTTGCGCGTAAACATATAAATTAGGGAAATCCAAGATTAAAGCTTAAATACGAGGCATCAGCTTATGAGCTTACCTCTGTTTTTGGCTAGAACTGATGTGTCTAAATCAACATATTAAATAATCAGGTGATTCTTGCAAATAAGCACTTACGTTGTTTAATCACGAAGAGGTGAATCGAGAATCTTGGAATCAGTGAAATCAGAACTGCGCGAATAAACGAACCTTCGTCTATTGTGCAAAAGGAGCTTTACATAGGAATGCAGCGCGACACTCGCGACGAGTGTCCATGTGTTGCGACTGACATTTGACCCCACAGGAGGGCGCGGCTCTGGATGTTACCGGGCTGGTGGTACAAGTCTAAAATAAGACGGAGGAGGAGACGCAGAACTTCTTCGACAATAGGTCCCGGTCATACGATAATAATGATCAATTATTGATCTGTCATTCAACGGCTGCGCCCGTGGAATGCACGACGAATCGAGTTTCCTTTTCGATTTCTTTCTCCCTTCGAGTTCGCTTTCGATCGTAGTTCTTGTACACGTACAGCATAAATAAGTTGAATTATATATTTGTGATCTTATGCATCTAGTCGTTTTCTTATATTGATCGGCAAGAATTATTGTCACTAAAAATTAAGTTTCTAGGAAAACGACACGTACACCTGATTTGAAAAGTGTAATTAGAAGTATAAAATAAGAAACGTTTGTTGATTGTTATAAAAGATGAATGATGTCTTTATTATCGTTCGATGTCCTCGTGTTTGTTAGAGATCACAATTGACAAAAAATGCGATGAGAAACCGCAAATTTGATGGAAATTTTTTGTAAGGGTGATAACATTCGCTAGTACGAACCTAAGTGCAAAAAACTCCCCAAGATCTTTCTCACAGCAGTAAACCGACGAGTAACTACAGACGACTGTAAAAGAACCTAAAATTAATAATAATAACGGCAGGTTATATAATAAAAAGGCGCTGCGAACTGGAGCTTCCCGGAGGCTGAGTAAGTCCGTCCAAGAAAACGAGGATTTCAGAGGGCCGACCTTAACTCGCCAGTTTTGAGAATAATTGCACGAATTTTTCAGCGTTCAAAATCCACTTACCATTTTATGATTGCGTTACAAAAAATATCATTTATTATTTATATATTTTTTACAATAAATATTTAGAACTAATTATTAAGAGTTGTACATTGACAGATACATTGACAATTAAATTTCTACTCAATTTTTTTTTTTTTATAGAATGTAAGAAAATTTAACGTTTTATTTTAATATCGATTTAATCAAAATAATAGGCTGTAAAAGATAAATCCTAAATTGGATAATTACTTTCCCACGATGTTCCTCTTATTGTTATTTGAAAATGAAATATCTTCTTTACGGCTTTATTCTCCCATAGTTCGTGCAACATAAACCGAGTTCAGAAGGCAAAATCGTGCGGTCATTTTCGGCCACCTCCTCAACAGCTCGAACCGACGACTGGCCGCGGGGCAAATGGAGGGAAGAATTATAACTATAAAAGCGGGATGAAGAGGCTACAGTGAATCGAGAGAAAGGAAGAGGGATGGCGAGACGCCCCCCGTCGCGACGCCGTCGCCTAATCATTCTTTAAACGTGCATAAACAAGTCTCCTCGCTAGCAGTCAAGGGGATAGTATATGACTAATGTCATTCCTGAGTCGACCAAATTCCCCCTTCCCCCTTTCTCTCATCTCTTGCCTCCTCCTTTTCCATTCCTCCCTATTTCTCTTGACGCGCGGCGTTGACCAGAAACCAGAAATCGAAAGCGAGGGAGGCAACGAGTGAGAAATCTCAGACATATACAAGAGGCAGAATGTGTCCTGGCCGGGAGATAGGGAGTTGATACGAAGAAGAAGGGTTGAGGGAGGGAGAGAGAAGGAGAGAGACGGAGAGATGTGGTACAGGCGCAGCAGCCTAAATCTAAAATGCAAATACACTCAACAAATCACTATCGGCGACAGGCATCCTTACTTTTAAAAAAGAGGAAGGAGAAGCCAGTGTACGGACCCCCCGTCAGGGGTTTCGGGGGTAACCCCAGCTCTCCTGAAGGCGAGTTTACACCGTATGCGGTCAACGCCTGTTGATGCATCTTTCGGCTGCTGCCTTGCGGGCATGACACCCGTATCTTCCTTCTGTCGTTTGTAAAGATTGCGATTATCGCCCGAGGGTAGCATGGACAACCCGTTTCTCTGCTGGATTGGAAAATGTTGCCATGATCGATGCTACATCAAAGCGACATCATTTTTCGAAAAGATCGTCACAATAAGTTAACTCTTATTGTCAACTATTGCCAAAATTGCCAGAATAATAACGTCGAAGATGTTAATTTAATCAAAATCATTAAAGTAACTTTATTATTTTAAAAACGGTTCAATTATCAATGCTACAATTGCTATAATACTGACAGATATGTCAAAAATTATAGATCAATTATTATTATATCAATTGCTGTAAAAAAAAATTATGTCTTTGATTTTGATCAATCGTGAGCAATCTCATGTAAATTGATTTGTCAAGACAATTACATAAATAACACTAAAAGACATTGCGTCAAAATTTGCGAAAATTTATGTATATTATACGAGCAAAGGCTTATTAATATAATTTTTATTCGAACGTAATACTATGAAAGAGTCTACCGATGGGTCTCTTTCAAGAAAATTTGTTGCGATAGAAATTAATCGCGACACTCACGTGGTAATGGGATCGCGTGTCTTACAAACGTTGTAAAGAGAGCAGTCCGAATGTGTAAACGGTGCTTTAAAACATGCGTTGTGGTGAGGTCCTGACTAATGGAATCACGCTTTGCCTCCTGGTGATACGTTCCCTCGAAGGACCCCTTCCTCGGGCTGGTGTCTCTGTCTCTTTTTCATCGAAGTCATGGAAGAGGCCCAGGGAATAAGCCTTTTCTAGCCACCTTCTCATCTTCGAGAAAAGGGTCCCTTCGTCGAGGTGGAGTTATATGTTATTTATGCGCGAGAAACGAGACGGACTTTCTGAGCTCACAAGGCGGCAGTGCTGAAAGTATCACATTTATTTCGTCGGCCAGTGCAAAGGCACGAGGTAGAATAATATAGCGGGTGCACGACAGGGAGCACACTCTTCGGAAAAGAGCGGGAGTCACACCGCCGACTCGGCGAGCGTGTAGCGTGAGTAAATCATTTTTCACTTCATTTTTAATTTCCGAAATCATCCGTTTCCCCTGAATAACTCTCATCGTATAACTAGACATGCACATTTTTTATAAAAACGTATTAATCTTCAAAATCGAAAACTGCTGCATCTATTACGATTGTAAGCACATAAGAGGAGAAAATATACATCAATGTGAAATGTTAATGAAATACCTCATTTGTAACTAGATCAGCTGATCAAAGTACGTAATTTATCTTACAAACAATATAATTCTTTTCTCTAATGTTATGTATCATTCTTTTGCAACTATAGGACAAATATAAATTGAATTATTTTAATATCAATTATGTTTTCTAACCCTCAACTATGTACATCTGTAAAAACTACACCTAAGTTTTAAAACGTTTTGTTTAAAGTATAAAATATAAGTGAATCTCCGCCTTATGCCTATCACAACAAATAAAAATTCTCACAATTTTTTTCTTACAATTGAAAACTTTATAGTACTTCATAGGACTAATTGTACAGATTGCACAACTGTATAAAATTTTCCGCTTGCGATCCAAATGACTCGATCGAGAGTTAATGAATTGTTTTAAAATATCATGAAAAAAAATATACAAATAATATTATGGTGATTATTTTTTAGCATTATTTTTCTAATATATAACTATTCATATAAGTATTGATATTATCTACAATAGAAAAATAATTCTCGCGCCATTCTTACTTATGTTAGCCTGCCGGCAAACTGATCCGTGCGAAATAAATATCTAACAATCGCTCATAAGCCTGTCAAGAAATAAGGCTTCAATTAAATAAATGAGCGGTCATATATCACGAAATCAATCTATTCAATCATCGCTTCCTCGATATCTTCTCGTTAATTATATAGCCTGATTTCCGGCGCAAGATTCGTGAGTCTAACGTCTAACGTGGAAAGAAATAGAATTCGCGTAGCGTAGGTGACACATTTATCTTATTGAGTGGCGAGTTTCTTCTTTTTTTGTTTCAACTTCAAGAAAGGCACGACGTGCTCATTAGTCAAAAGCATAGCTAACGATCTGTGCCTGTGAACACGATAAATTCGTGGGCTCGTTTGGCCAACGAATCCGCTAATTTCGCGTCGTGAGACGTGTAATGCGTGTATATCGGGGGAACGGGAATTTACATTCACAAATTGCAGAAAGTTGGCTGAGAGCTGGGCGACCTCGCGAACGGTCCCAGGATACCAGGCGATCGAATTATCCCGGGGATTGTTTAACGTAATTGGACAAATCAATCTCGCGATCCCGGACGGGGGGTCCACGGACGTCCGTGCACTCTGTTCTCTCTTCATCGTCCCGAACCTCTCGTTCATTCCACTTCTTTGTGTCCTGGCGGTCCTGGCTGTCTCGCGATACCGCGGCACCAACGAGCGTATAATCGGTTAGAGGAAGAAAGAATCGAACGACCAAAGGAGAGGAAAGAGCAACGTGAAAAGAGACTAAGAAGAAAAAGGAAGAAAAAAGATGCAGAGCCAAGATTTAGGCGAGACTTCATAGGTGACGATGTGTAGAAGTGAAGACGTTGTTCCGTCTCTTTGTCTGGATTTATCATCATACTCTAAGATGACACTTATTAAAATAATATGAGAGAGAGAGGGGGGGGGGCGATTATTGTATAAAATATTCCATAACAAGTTCAACAATTAAATAGAAATTTCAATGTTAATATATAAAAAAAGTAACTTTATTACTAAACTTTCTGTGTATAACGCATATTTTAACAAGTGAAAAAACTAAGAACTTTTAGACTAACTAGAAAAAATAGGCACCGACTTAGATATTGTCTATTTGTCATTTGATAAGTCTTTTTTATCACGTTGTATTATATTAGTTCACTATTATTCAGCGATATTGATATATTAAGCAATATTATAACAGTTCAATGAGGCGTTTTTTAATTCACGATACGTTAAATAACGAGTAAAATTTATTAAAATACATTATTAGGTGTATGAGCTTCAATGTTCAGTATAAGTTTATTATCAGACCATTAATACGATATTCAGTAATAAACAATAAAGTTCTAATTGTATATTTTATTGTTTTAAAAGTAATTTTAATGGCGATATCCTTTGGTTAAAACGTGAATCAACACAATATAATTTAGGTAATTTTCACAATTTTGAAAATATTACCTCGCTTCTTACGCTCTTTTTAATTATTTTTAAATTTTTTCGTTTTTGTTTTACCGTACCACATGCCGGTTGAAAAACCCTGATGGTTTAAATGCATAATTATATAAACGTGAATAATTGTGTTGACGCAAACAAAATTATGTAAATATTATGCAGATACTTTCAAGTATTGTATGTATTTTTAAGAGAAATTAAAAACGGGTGAGAAGACGCTAGATGGGGAAAGGGGTAATCACTGCAATCACGTGGTCAAACGAAACGATGCGTGCTTTCCTTTATCACGTCGAGGCGAAGGGGGACTGGTTGTATCACGCCGTGAACGCGCCGTGAACGCGCATGTAGTCAAAGAGAAACAAACGGGGCGAGAACTCGTATCCGAGGGGGATACGAGGCGGAAAACAAGGAGAGAAACAAGTGCTCGTACGCAACCGCGGAGGTGAAGATGCGTGAAAGTGGAGGTGCTTAGTAGCGATCTAATTATCTACGCGGCGGGATGTCGCGGCCTCCCTCTGCGCTTCACCGCATTGAGGAAACAAGAGCAAATTGAATGGCAGTGGATGGTGCTTGCTAACCGAAGAGAACCTAAGACGGTACATTTAAAACTGCTTTCTTCATTGTTACGTCATTCAAGTATAAAATATCTGAGAAAAGAGATATAAACGACCAATTGCTATTTCGTGATTTTCTCAGAAAATATTAATTACAATTAATTTACATCACGCTTAATAAAATGAATTTTAAACGTTTTATTTCAAGTTACGAATGTAATAATATTGAATATTAAGTGAAATTGATTGAAAAGTATTTAAACATACAAATAAAAGAAAATACTGCCATTTTTTATCAAAACGGGTCTTGGTGCAGTTTAATGTATATTGTTAGTAATATTTTTATTTATATGTACGAATATACAAATATCAATTGTATAATAATATTGCTTTAAAAAAAGAGTTAAAAGTAATTTCAAAAGAAGAGATGATATTATTATTAAATACACACTGTCAGTTTCGTAAGTTTCGCCTCGTTCTTTCAAGGTACAATACTTTCTATAATGCTTGCGTACACGTGCCTCGCTCGTGTCATCGTTAAGTATGTTAAGCATGTTAGAATCGACCGGAGGACAGTGATTCGGACCCTTTCTTTTCGATTCAGCGCAGGTCGCCGATCGCAAGGAATTTCTCATGTCACGCCGCGTTACTTTATTTATCGATGTTGAACGCCACTTGTAACCTTTTGCCACCCGGAGTTAAAGAGCACAGACGAGAAAATTTCCTGACATATAAAATCGATTGATGGTTTCTAAGCATTGTCGAATTATTCGCAATAATACGCTTGACTGCGGATGTAATAACTACGTACACTATTCTTCTCTAACAATGCATAAATAACCGTTTAAAAAAGGCATTTTTTTCTGTAATAAAAAATTAAAGCGCACTTGTAAAATAAAATTTTTTCAGATAAATTTCCAATCTCCTATAAAAGCGTAATAACTTTTGATTTTATAAATATAGGAATAATCTCGTAATATCTTTAATAAAAAGAACGGCTCATATTTGTTAAGTAATATCAAAACAATAAACAGAAACGAGCAAAATTAAGGTACATTTAAAAATAATGTACATCTTAATTTTACTCATTTTTTAGTCTTATTATTTTTATAATAAATATGTCTGCCATAAGACTCTTGGTAATTAAGTGAAAAGACAATTATAAGGAAATTACAATGTTAAGGATCAAAATTTCGAACATAAAGTTTCATAGCAATAATGGGACAAAGCATGAAATAACCGAGCAAAATTAAGGTACATTTAAAAATAATGTACATCTTAATTTTACTCATTTTTTAGCCTTATTATTTTTATAATAAATATGTCTGCCATAAGACTCTTGGCAATTAAGTGAAAAGACAATTATAAGGAAATTACAATGTCAAGGATCAAAATTTCGAATATAAAATTTCATAGCAATAATGAGACAAAGCATGAAATATTCATCGTTTTACACCATACATTATACTTGCCGTGTGAAAATTTCACTTGATACCCGTCGTTTCGAAGGCACGTACAATCTCGAGTGCGTTGACATTACTACGTTGTGACTCGCGCATGTTAATACGTTGTGACACGGGGAAGCACAATGAAACGACGTAAGATATGAGCGCGGATCGTTGTGACACGTCCCGCTTCATCTGACATAGAACTTCGTTCGGAAAGCAGCGCGTTACATGTCAGCATGTCCAAATAAAGTGCCGCGTATATCGCGGGCGCGTATTATGTTCTAGCCGGGCAATTAACTCGCTACTTGATTAACTGGGTAGAGCCTGTCAACTTTCGCGGAGGAGGACTTCACCGAGAAGAGAGAAGAGCGAGAAGACGTGAAGACGCGGACGGGGGAGGGGAGGGAAGGGGG
>NW_017299992.1:126599-150355 GCF_001594075.2 Trachymyrmex cornetzi
CGTCCTCGTCTGCGTCCGGCATCGTTCGGTCGGAGCCTCTCCGTCTAACCGGCGGGACTCAAACGACTCCGTGGGGCCCTCCGTGAGGGCCCAGCGTGGGCGAAGCTTACGCGCGGGGGAGTAAGAGGCGGCCAGGGAGAGCGGGAGGAGAGAATAAGGCGAGGAAGAGGGGCCGTACGGGGAGAGGGGTGACGAGTTGGCCCGCGGGCGTCCCGGGACCGTGAGAACACCACCTATAATATTATTTAGTCTGCCCGATGCCTCGGTTCGCCTCTCTTCTCTCTTGCCCGCGCTCCTTTCTCTCTCTCTCTCTCTCTCTCATTTCCTCTCTTTCCTCTCGCCTTTCTTTACCGCACCCTTTTCCACTTCAATCGTCTCTCTTTCGCCTTTCCTTGAGAGACCTCCTCTCCTTCTATATCGTACTCCATAGTACTCTCCCTCCCCCCTTCTCTCTTTCTCTCCTCTTCTTGCCAGGTTACTCGCCCTTTTTTTGTCTCATGTGCGCGCACGAGAGCGCGCGTGTACGGAATGTCTCTCTTTCTCCCTCGCTTTCGGTGCGCTCCGACACTGAAGAGGCAGCTAACTATAGGCGCTATACACGGCTTACTCGCGCGCATTAATTGCCGTCGTAAATTGTTGCGGCTTTGCCGAGAGTCCGAGTTGAGTCGAGTCGGTACGAAGCCGCGCGGCACACGGGCGCGGTACCGCGGGAGAGACGCTTTTTTTTCGGCGTGGCATCACTATTCACTCAGTTTTACCTCATTTTCACACGACGTCTATTGAGATATTAAAAACTCAAGTCGACTATATATATGGACCGTCCGCTCTTAGTGAGTTCAAAATCTTCGAAATGCATAAAGCGGTCTATCAGGTTTCCTTCATAAACATTTAATAACATTCTTCGAATTCATAAACGTTATTCTTATATGTAAAAGATGCGTTATTAAAATTAAACTTATATTGATCTGATTAATATTTATAAATATTAAATCGACATAAAAATCAATTAATTATATATAAATCAGTTTTTATGTGAAACATACAAATTGATCATAATTTCTTAAATGAAAATTATTTTCCGAGAAAATACATTACTTTCGAAAATCGTTAGATTGTTTTACATATGTGTATAATTTCATTATAATCAACATAATTGGCTTAGAACATGATCGTTTTTGTTTAGAAATGAAAAAACGATTAGTTTTATTTATAGCTGATTTCGGATTTTATTTGGAATAAAATAATAGTATAAAAGCATATATTTGAAGAATTACAAGAAGTATAATATACAATATAAAAATATGTAGTTTTCAAAATCGTAATGCCTACAAGCGTTATATATGACAAAAGTTGTAAATTTAGTATCTGAATTGGACGTATTAATGAATCGATGACCTTTTATCACATGAGTTATTTTTAATATATATTTTTCCTTGTAGCCATACAATTTCATCTCTAATTCATGGGGAAAACAATTCTGCTGAAGAATCTATGCAGATCCGAAAATATTTTGTTTAGAAATTATTATAGTTCTGTATTCAGTTAAATTTTTAGATACTTTTAGCATAACCGTTTTTCCGTGTAGCTGCATAAATGAAAATGTTGGTTGCAAAAATATTTGTCCTTCCAACGCAAAGAGAGACGCGCGTTTCGCGAAGAGAAGACGCGGGTTAAACAGCTGTTGACCCGCGAAAGCGATCGCGATTCACGTTTCCGGATACGCGCGCGCGCGCGCGCGCGTGCGTCCCCGAATGTATGGTCGCCGTTGCGGCACGCAACACGCAAGTCGCAACTCGCTGAGCGGCCCACGTTAAGATCATGCGGCCGGTCTCGTATCGTTGAAACCGGCGCGGCGGGCCGGCGATCGCGCGGACCAGCTGTGGCACGGCACTCTCTCCTGAATCCGGGGCCCGTTCCCCGCGGACAGGCCCATTTTGACTCGGATACCTGCCACCAGGTGGCTCCACCAGCAGTACCCAGCAGCGGCAGGTAGGAGCAGTCTTCGGGGCGCCTTCGCACCGCCAGCATCGTGTGTGTGTATCCTCTTTCCCGTTTTCGCGTTCGAGCATCGTGCCTACGGAAACAATCGTTTCGGGAACTGACAATCAGTCGGCGAAAAATATGTAAACGCGTGGCCGGGTTCGGCAACGTCGTGCAAGGGTGAAATCAACACGGAGAACTTACCGGGATACCGGAGGAATACCGGCACGTATCCACGTTGCAATAACTTATCTGGATCAGTTAGGACAAATTAGGAATTTCCGATCGCCTTGCCAATGATATCGGCGAAACACGGCAGGCGCGCGTTCCAGAGGCTAATCCGGGACGATTCGAACGACAGTGGAGGATGCAACAGCAGCAGCAGCAGCAGCAGCAGCAGCAGCAGGAGGAGGAGCATCAGGAACCGGAGCAGGAGCAACGGGCCCTCGTAATGGTGCCGTCCACTTCGTCCTCGCCGTCGACCTCATCGGTCACGGTTACGGCAGACTCACAGGAGACCGATGTCACCGGTCTCGCTGCGGGCACCGAATTACCTAATCTAGCGCTCCAGAGTGTCGCCCTGCGGCTTCAGGGTGCCCTCCTCTCGGCTCTGCAGCGAGCGGCGCTCCTGCCGCCTGGACACGCCGCCGCCGCGGCTTTCAATCTCCAGGCACTGGAGACGTACTTGACGCTTCATCGTCTTCATGCGAGCGGCGCGACTTCCGGCGTCGCGCAAACCGCGAGCGCCACCGCGACCGTCCTTGGTAATCAGAGGTGTTCATCATTGAACGCGAATGTTGACGCGGCCCCGACAGCTGTCAAGAATGACCACCTGACGGCCGATCAGCTGCTCCGATCGGCCGCTTCGGCGATCAGCGAGGACGACGAGGCACGGCTGGACTTTGTGACCGACACCGAGGAGGATCTGGCGCTTCTCGCGGAAGACGACGAGGTCCTGCTGTGCGAGACGTCCGGTACGAGCTCCTCCTCGGCGAATCACGAGCTGCTCTTGCGACGAATATCCGAAGGAAATCGCGCAAGCACGTTGGTGACGACGGTCTCACGATCCTTGACCGCCCCGACGTCTTTCGCGTCGTCGACTTCCTCGGGTTGCTCCTCGGCTTCGTCCACCTCGTCTTCCTCCTCCTCGTCCGCGCAACACGCTTCGATCACGGTGGACTCGAGTGTACCAAGGACTTGCCGTACGTCCAGACCCAAGAAACAGTTTATTTGTAAGTTCTGCAACCGGCAGTTCACGAAGAGCTACAATCTGTTGATCCACGAGAGGACGCATACCGACGAGCGGCCGTATTCGTGCGACATATGTGGCAAAGCCTTCCGACGGCAGGATCATCTCAGAGATCACAGGTAAATAGGCTCTGTTCATCTGAGAGACGTTAATCTTCCGATTAGATCTTTCTTTGTGAAAACATGCGATCGCGCGCGTTGGTTTTTTTTTTTTTTTACTGTTGAATGTCTGAAATCACTGAATTGATTAAATGGGGAATGTTAATTGAATTAATTATTTAAATTATAAGTTTTTCATTTAAAATAATTTCAATGCTGATGAAACAGTAGTAATATAATTGTAATTAATGAATAATAAAAAGCAAAATTATGAATTTTTTTTGAAATTATATTTTAATTAATAAAATTTTTTATATCGGATTTTTCATTATATATATAGATATTTGCATCGTGTTTATTATTAAATGCACATGTGTTTATGAGTGTAATTTATGCTTTGAACAACAAATTTCAAGTTACGTCATTGTAACATTTTCGATCGCACACGATTAAAATAATCATTTTAATAGAATTTATTTGTAACCTCCATGCGAGAGAAGTAAATATTGTAATATGTTACGTAAAAGAAAATTGAATTAAACGTTAAGCGCATAAAAGCTTTGATGACGGTATAGGATTATTTACCAAATTTATTCCCTTCATGATGGAAGATTTAGAGACCGCGCGTATTTATCTCTTTATCGCGTCGCCATTAATTACAAGCGTCGTACGATTTACGAACGGACAAATTCATGGTACGCCTTTTCCACCTCGCGTAATTACAACGATGATTGAATGACGTGTATATTATATTTAATGGTCAACGTGTCATGATACATTCATTCATTCATATCTTTACCGTTGCATTAATTGTAGTCCTTACCTGTAATAATAATGTTAATTAAGCTAATAATATATTACTCGATGATTATTTTATTATTTCCTTTCAATTTCTAGTATTAAACATATATATATTATCGCGCTTTTATAATTTTACAAATTACAGTTTTGGGTATTTAAGAAACATAGTTAGAGTAGATAATTTAAAGAGAAATTTAAACGTAAGATTTAAACCGTAAGGTATCCTCCTGTATTTCAGGTATATACACAGCAAGGAGAAACCGTTTAAATGCGCTGAATGCGGCAAAGGATTCTGCCAGAGCAGGACACTGGCTGTTCATAAAATTCTGCATATGGAGGAGTCGCCGCACAAATGTCCCGTCTGTGCCAGGAGTTTTAATCAGAGGAGCAATTTGAAGACTCATCTTCTCACACACACGGATATTAAGCCTTATCATTGCGCCTCCTGCGGCAAGGTCTTCCGTAGGAATTGCGATCTGAGGAGACACTCATTGACCCACAATTTGGGAGTACCGTCGTCGCCACCACCATCGGGAATACCTGTTTCCGGTTCAAGCACCATTGTCCTACAGGAGACGTCTTAATACATGGATATCGATTTTTCTTCGGTCATCGGGACAAAATCTTGCCTGAGCTTTCTGCCAACGATACGGATCGACATCCATTTATTATAACGCCGCGGTGATCTTGACTTGGACGTGCGATCGATTCCGACGGTCGATTCGGTCATATCTGAGCCACGGTCCATGGTCCAGTACGGTCAGGATTTCGATCTCTCGCACGTATTCGAGCCTCTGACTCACATCGTATCTATCCGCCTGCACTATCTATCATCGTTAACGTTTAGAGCGTAATCATTGTTATGTACATCACGATAATGATATACGAATTCGTGTATATTTAGGTTTGTAATTCTATGTATGCGATACGCAGTAGGTACCTTCTCTCTCTTGAATAACGTATAGTCGTCTCCATTTTTACACGGTACCTACTGTACGTGTCCATTGTGTTCTGTCGTTCACGTGTGTAAAATAAACATTTATTATTATTTTTTAACTCACAGTCGTCTGTACCCTCACTTAATCTCCCTCGCCTCTTGCGCAGCAAAATGATGGATAAATGAAATCGGATTTAATTGGAGTTGCTATTATAGGAAATCGGATTTCAACAGGTACAATATTATTCGAGGCTCTCGAATAGAAATTTTAACGGAAAAATGTCAGAAAGGATCAATTTGAGCGAAAAATATCGTCACATTTATTATTAATGCCGTCGATTTTATTTATTTCCTTGAAAATTTTTTTATTTCTCCAGAAAAACCAATGTGCGGCACACGTTTAATTTATCACACGCAAAACAGACCTCTTTGCTATATATAGTCGCGAAATATTTTAACTGTCTAAATCTTCATCTGTGCGACTCTTAGATATATCAGACGTTACGGTGTGTTCACTTAAACAGGTTTTTTCGAGCGAGTACGTCAGCCCGACCGAAAATTCCAATCCCCCTGGTATTAAACCAGGATTTTTGCCTCCTCCTTTTTTATCCGTTCCACATATCCAGGCTAGGTATAAGCTGATGACGGGCCGGAGAGAAGAAGAGACAAAAGGGCAGCGGTAAGCTTGGAGGAGAAGTTAAAGAGGAGGTGGGGGAGGAGGAGGAGCAGGAGGACGAAACGCGTGTATTGTGTTACAAAGAACGGGGCCGCCAGGTGCGCAGGACATGACACCGCGATACGTCTAGAGTTACGTTTCTTTTCTCGAAGGTGCCGGGAAGAGGTGGAGGTGGGCCCGGTGGGCCCGGTGGGCCCCAACGACGCTATTTCGGATCCCGAAGGTATATCCAAAGACGGGCCTTCTCGCGTCGATAAGGAGAATCCTGTGCAACCGGTCGACTGCCGCTCATCGTCTCGAATGGAGCATACGAGAGAACGGCGGCTACAGCTTGCCCGTGTATATGCTTGCCCGCGCACGTAAACCCGGACTCCCGGGCGAGCTTTCATAAATTCTTACCGGCGGACGTTTTACCGCGAATTACGGCCCGTCGTTTTACCGCAAAACCTCGTGTTGGCAAAATCGTGTTTACGGCGTCAGGATATACATATGGGAGTTACGAAGACGAAGAGGAGAAGCGCGGGAGACGTCGAGTCCTGAACTCTCGCTGAAAGCGACCGGAATGACTTCTCGATGAGAGTCTTTGTGTCACGTTCGTTCGAAGTATCGCTTATTTGTCCTGCACTTCTGCGGAGACTTCTGCGTCGCGCCTGCGGAATTCTTGATGGTAACCGTCGCGCTTAACTCTGTGTAGGCCTCTTTTAACTCGTGACCGTCCAAAGGATATGTTTCACGCCTTGAAAATGATAATGGAGATAAACAAGTCGATATTAACCGAAAATATTTTACTCGAAGCAAAATGGAGGAAACTTTTGGACATGCAATATTTTATTAGAATCCAAATGTTCCCAAAGAATTAAATTTCGTAATACTAATGTCACGTTCAAATAAATTACAGGTATATTTTCATATATATATGTTTTAAAAAATCTGCATATGATTTTATAAAATTCAAGTTACATTATCGAAAATTACTCTTTTGCTTCAGGCCAATTATTACGCATCCACAAACGATTAACAGAAATTATTTGAAAAGCGTTCGCATAATAATTTGCGCACAGATGATATATCATCATACCTTCTTTCATTATCCAAGAAAAATATCGCGCCGGAGAAGATTACAGAATTTAACGGTTATACGATACGATATAGAGTGGGCTACGTGGGCGAGTGTATGATCACCTTACAGATACGAACTGTCAGCGTAGACGGCATACATTTCTAATTAAAACGATCGTATCGTAATGAGTATGGAAGCAATACGTTGTACTTTCTCGGCCAATTATGTATTATATCAACAAAATTGACGTGCAAAATTCAAAGCGGCGGAGGTGGGAGACCCGAGTAAGGCGGGGAACCGAGGGGACATAGAAGGACCACACGCACGCGCCGCCCACAGATACGCTATCACTTGGCTACAACCGACGTGATCTGCATGCGCGTGTCCCCTCTTCGTCACGGAGAGCGGGGGAAAAAAAAAAAGAGCCAAGGGGAGAAGGAAAGGAAAGGAGTATTCTCCCATCCATTCCCACTTATACGCTTCATCCCTCGGTCTTGCCTACCTACCTTCGCTGATTTAAGGAGCCGACGAAGCGTCGATAACGCGATCGTGCTTCGCCGCTTTTTCTTTTTCTTTCCCCTCGCACGTTGTGCCCCGTTGCTTTCCATCTTGCGGATAAATTCGATCGTGGAGATTAGGTCCCGCAATGTTACGCGCTGCTGGCAATTTGTACGTCGCGATTGATCCGCCGTTTACTGTGTCGACTGAAAAAAGTGTCACAGCTTGCGATTTCTGATTCTTGATCTGTCCTTTTCAATTGAACTTCATGCACTGTTCATCTCTGAAAAGAACAGACCTTTTATATACCTGTAGGACACTAAATTATTTATTGTATTTCTTTTACTTGCAATTTTTCTCATAAATCGATTAATCATTCCTTACAAATGATTAATTGTTTAATTGTTTTTACGATTCATCTTTAAACCTTTTTAGTGTTAAACTAAAAACTGAATTATTTTAGTCTCGTTTAAACTCTCTTGCAATCAAGATCTTGTATCATGTGAACAGTATCCGACTCTGAGTTTTTTACTTTGCAATCGCAATAGACAGCTGCTAACTCATTAAGATATATTATGTGTATTTGCCTCATGAATATTTTACCTACCAATAGTATTAAGGACGCGCGTACAACCATTTTGTATAATTTGACATTAATCTACATCTGTAATTTTACTGGAAACTTTCTTTTACTGACTGCCCTTTCTCTCTGTTAACCGACGAATTGGTTGGATTATGACTCATCATTGCTATGTTTTATTGTTCGACAAATTGATTAAATATATGGTTGCGTTTATACTGACTATTGAAAATCGAAGTTGAGATGATCCTTTAAATATGTTAATTTAATTTTTGTCATATGGGTTAATTATATTTCTGCGACTGATTAGAATTAAGACTAACAATAAGTATAGTCAAAACGTATCGTTGGAAAATTATATTGTGAAACAATAAATTTTGCATTGTCACATCTAATTATAGCTCGTTTAATTGTTGACCTGGGTTACTATTTATTAATTTGTTAAAAACTAAATTTCCGTTACATAACAATTAAATTATCGTAATGTTTCATTGATATCTTTCGTTCTTCGACTGCGATTAAGTCTCCAAATGCCATAACGATATTATAAGATTACTAAGATAAGAAGAAATTAAGGTATTATAACGCAATAACATGAGAAATATTTTCCACGCCAACAAAAAGCGAGTCTCCCACCGTCGATGTTGGTTTCGAGGATTTTTCCGAAAAACGATCCAGCAGTAAAACGATTACATTATTACGACCGCGTAGTACCAGTTATATCGGTTTCATCCGCGATTATCATAAAAAGAACCGCCGATCCTCCACCGTGGTTATTAATCCCGGGTACTTCGCGTTGCACAATGTGATATTCTCGTCTTCCTCCCGCGAACATTTTCAGGCGTTCGCAAAGCCGAAACGGAGCTCGCGCTACTCGTTGCGTAACTCAATCCCGGCGTATTTACTACTTATGCAAATTGAAATTGAGCGTCCCGCGTAAATCGTAAATTTATTCCCGTCCCTTCTCACGCTTGGCGAGAGATATCGTCACCATCAACCCGCGCCGCGCCGCGTGATTGGCGATTGCCTGGCTCGAAAGAGGATCGCGCCGCGAGAATCGAGATCCGACGCGCCGGGCACGAAAGCGAGCTGAGGGAGCCGAGCGGAATGATCGCGCGCCGGCTGGCACGTGCGCCGGTATGCGTGCGCTTTTTGCGCAAGAACAACTCGTACGCACTGGGGTATAACATCTCCATACGCGGGAGAGAACGAAGTTGTACTTACCGATATACGATCGGCGAATGGTCGCGCGAAAGGCGGGGGCCACCCGCGATACTGTAGGCATGTATCGCTTAACAGCCGCGCCACGAGCATTTATAACGTGCAGCAATGAAACACCCTGACTCGTGCGCGGCCTCCGCTGCGTTGCGTCCAAGTCGCGACGGTTATCACTCTTGGCTCTCAACGTGACTAGAATCTCTCCTTTCTTTCTACCATTATTGGAGTATAACCGACATTAGAACTCAAATTTCGGCGAGATAAGTACAAAATGTTAATTATTTTGTAATCTACAGTGTAAATTCTACACTCGGAGAAAAAGATATATAGTGTGTGACTATGCGGGTGACAAGTGTAAAAATTTTATGTTAGCTAGAATTAATGTACATGAATAAAATATTTATTCTGCTAGTTATTATAATAATAAAATAACATTTTTACTGGACTATGTACATTATTTCTGCATAATATGTAACTTGCATAGTTGTCACCTATATAATTGTTACCGCTATGTTTTTCTCTGAATGTAAATAATATCAAATGTAATTTGTTATAGAATATATAAGTGAATATATAAGTGAAAGTATATTAGATTGTATAATAGTATGAGTAAAAAATAAGCCTAAATATGTCAATTATAAAACGCAACAGACTAATTTAAGCACAGACTAATTTAATCATGACAAGTCTGTTTAATCTTTAATAAGTAGATAGGTAATTTAGGCTCGATTGCACCAACGTTACTTTAAGCAAAATTTAAAACTCTCTCCCTCTCTCTCTCTCTCTCTCTCGGCTTTAAAAAGAGAGAAAGAGAATGTTAAGCCTTGCTTAAAATCAAAGTAACGCTGGTGCAACCGAGAAAGACAAGTTGGATGGAGTGCTTCACAGTACTTGCCCCTAAAAAAATCTTTTACTATACTTTAATGTTATTTTAATGTTATATTTAAATTTACAAACCCTTGTAAAAAAAGAAGAATGTAAAAATAATAAATTTTACGAATATTCTAAGCAATACTTTTTCAGAATCCTATGTATAGTTTTAAGCGAAAATGATATCTGAGGAGTCGTAGTCACCCCACCTATCCACTTAAAGGTTAATATCGTAACATTATCTGAGTAATCATGAATGAAGCTTATGGCTGTACATGACTTTCAATAGCAACGTCATAATTACTGCTTTTCGAAAAACACCAACGTTCTGGCATCCGTACCTGAAGCCTTTTGATTGTAAAACAAATCAACGCACGGGAAACAAACACGTAAATCGCGATATACGACCGTCGGCTACGTGTGACACTTTGACTGGTCAAAAAACGCGGCTCATTTGCGCGGTCGGGCATGATTGGCGGAACGCTGATGCGCGATGCGCTCGCGCGCGCTCGCACGCGTGTGCCGGCCGCTACGGCCGCGTGCGTGCACGCCCTGCACGCGATCGATGGTGCGTGTGCGTGCACTACGAAATACGGACGGGTGGACAGGATGACGGACGGCGGGACGCCCGAGGCAACCGAGAGTGGTGACTCGCGCGACACAAGCTCACACTCGCCCACGCATTTCAGGCTCGAGCTCAACCTTCTCTCTTTCTCTTTCTTCTCTTCTCTTCTTCTTACACCGACCGGGTTCCTCCTCATCTCCTCTTCTACCCTCGTCCTTCGTCCCTGCCGATGTACCGTGCGCATTCGCACGCATGGATATCTTTTCTTTCTACGATTGATCTTCGGCACATCTAATCCTCTTATGTATACATTGAATCGTTTAGACATCAGAGTGAGATGTTTTAAAAATCGTACACTTTCTATGTGGCTAAAAAGGAGAGAAAAGAGAGCGATAATTACAGTGCAATGCAGTGATGAAAAGTGCTAGTATGAAATACGAGTTATGAAATAATAATTGCGTCAAATTGTAAAGGGATACTTTTCCCTATTTTTGTATTTAATTTGACAATTGTTATCTTCTGATGTTCTAAAATAATTTTCTCTTTATTAAACTGAAATAGACGGAATACACGATGTATAAATGCAATCATATTTACTTTATTGTTAGACAAGTTTCAATATATGGAAAGACAGTTTTGTTGAAGTGTCTAAAAATTTAACTAAACACAGATCTAAAAGTAATTTGCTGGCTCATCAAAATAATTAGGTAAGACGTTCAAACTGGTTACTAAAATGTCAATATTTTTCTGTATCATTGCTCGCCATGTTTGAGATTCCTATGTAATTGCTTTGATAGTTTAATAAAATTATTTTCAGAACTATATGTATGTCTCTAGTTTTTTCAGTAAAATAATTCTTTATGCCTAAAATCTGAAAATTTTCTCTGAATATTTTATTGTAAATTTTAATATTACATTTAATTCAAGCTTTCCTATCTCTTCTTCACTGTTGCACGAAACAATTGGTTCATATAGAGTTTAGGCAGTAATCGATTATATTTTCTCGATCAATCTAATAGAAATCGATGAGAATACTATTTATGAAAATTGCTACATCATGCCCTTTTCAAAATTCTCGTCCTCGATCAGACTATCGCCCGAAACTTTATTCTTGCGGCTGGCCGCAAGGATGGCACGCGCAACCGTCAAGAGGTTCGTCTAGATGCATTCAGAAATTACGTCCAAAGCATGGCAGATCATGGTTGCTCGTATATGCGATCTCTCGCAATACGTTACAGCTTGCGGTTGCTCTCGACTTCTCTCGGCCTTTGTTTGTCGCCTTTTGCCAAGATCCGTATAGACCATGACGAAGCGAGACCGAATCGCTAGTTGTGGATTTAAAAGTACTTTGTAGGTACTTTGAAGAGTTAGGAAGATCATAAAATGAAAATGCTGAAGATACGTAAAACTAATGTTTACCGCAGGATAAAAGGGATTCTAACAGGATTGGAATGTAATCTTTTCTGGTTTGGAACCTTTTTACGGATTAACAGGCGTTAAAATCTTTGTACCTTTTCGCACGAAAGATAAGATATACGGATTGTCGTATCACTTTTATACAAACGAGTCTATCGTTATATCTCTTGGCATATTTATATTATACAAAACTAAGAAAGAGACAGACAGAAAGAGAAAACAGTATATAGATTATTTTTTTTATATAAAAAGTACAAATTTAATCTCTCTTAACAATTTTAATTTAAATTTTATAAATCACAAATTTTTTTACATATAAATGTTATAAATTTTATTTATAATTATTATAAATTGGTTACATATTTTCTAGTATATCGTAATTTATCTAGCGCAATATGTGATTGATTTTTTAATATATAAAAGAATACATACTTAAATATTTATATTTTGGATAACAATGTAAATTTAAAATTTTTTTGTGCACAAATTTCTTCTTTTTACTAATATTTTAAGTATCTTAATCGACCCATTAAACGTACCTATTAAAAGAAATACAAAATTGAAAGTGATCAAACGTTTTTCAATTTCTAAGCATATATGTTGTATATTTTTTTTAAGATAACAATGAAACGAGCTCTTACTCTTATACATTCTCCTGCTAATCTATAGATATTAATTTGCGGAAGAGTTTTATTCTCGACCTCATCCGCACGCCATTAAGCTAGAACGTGGCGTTTGATTCATCTTTGAGTGAAACATTGTTAAACATAAGCCAAAGCGGCTAAGAGCATGTTCGTGGTGGTCGAAGTGGAAGATGGTTTCCTCGTCGGAGAGCCCTCGCGGCGTTTAAATCTCGAGAGTTTATGCGATCCTGCCGGTTCCCTCGATCGTTTTACGCGCGCGTCTACGTACCCGTACGACGATCTATCTACCTGTACCCGAGTACTACTCGGGACGTATCTTTCGCCTCCCAAGAAACTTGGAGATAACGTAATTTTACGTGTGAATGCTTCGGGGCGTGTGGATGAGAGCAGGTACCTGAGTACCCAATAGAGCGTTCAGATAACGCCGGCCAATAATTTACAGGTCTGATTCATCTCGGGACTCTATCTCGCAGCCGGGAGTATATGCCTTTATTAATTAAAGCCCGCAACACCCACGTTTTCCGAAAATTCGTGACTGCTTAAGAACCTCCGACGTTGAATATTGACTCATATCCTGGTCTGGTAGCCTGGTAGCGCACTCGATGAATTGAGTCTTTGGATAAAACAGTAAGTAAAAAGAACGATTTTACTAAAATATTAAAAAATTCAATTAAATACAGATTTAAAAATAATTTTACTAAATTATTAAAATAATTATGTAGGTAACTCTAGCACAATGAGTAATACTATACAAAATTTTTATATTCTAGCAATCAGCTTTGTGTTCAATAAAATTATATTTTCAAATTTATACTTTTAAATCCGGCTAAATATTTATCTAGTTAATTTTTTTAGATATATATTTTTCAGCAAAAATAATAATTTCCTTTCAAGAAAAGAAATTATTCTTTTTGTTAAAAGGAGAAACCCCTCCTTTCCATATATGTCATATTTTTTCTATTTCAGGCACAATTAAGTCTACAAAGCTATTTAACGCCATGACTGCAATGTGCACGTACAAAGCATCGCGTTTCGTAAAATAATTATGCTTATAAATCAATTGTTCAAAATCATGCAAAGCGGCACAGTCTTTGATAATATTCTAGAATCAGATTTAATAATTGTACAAGGTTTTATAAAGCTACATTATATATTATATATCATGGATAAATATATAACGAGATCGTTGCTTCTCGAAATGTCGTCGCTTCCCATTCACTCTTTTAAACGCACTCTTAAACGCACAACGGCTCAAGTCATGTCGTCCAACACTCCTATATTTTATTTTTCATCGCGTTACTGGCGGGCGGCACTAATATCCCATAAACAGTGAATGATGAAGATAGAGAAAAGAGCGAGAGGAGAATGAATATAGACACGAGAAACTGGGGAAGAAGAAGTTATCCGCGAAGGAAGGAGACGGTGAGAGCGCGTCGCACGAGCCAACGCCGCATTTTACGTGGCGTTTACTTCTTCTTCTTCCTTTTTTTTCCCCTCCTTTTCGTACGCGCAGCTGCACATTCAGGGGAGGATTAGCGAAATTAATAAACGTAAACCTTTTAACCTAACGCCCGCGAGGCACCGATAAATTCTTATTTATATTATAATCGACCGGCGAGAGGCCAACTGGCCCAAGAAAGAGAGACCACGAGCCACCATTATGGATGTTTCACCGCATCGTCACTTCGTAAACCTGTTGAATAAATTCCGCGCTGGCGCCCCTCTTCCTGGCCTGTCGTAAGCGAGGCGACTTTACTCGTTAGATGTCAGATCGACGACTTAGTCGAAGCCGCCTTCAACATCGTCGCCGCCGAGCAGCCCCGCAAGCACGTCTAGAGTACATTTCTGGAATACGTATATGCTTCAATTATATAGATCATTTCAAGCAACGTATGTAGTACATGAAAACCACGTCTCCGTCGCGTATGTCTTTGGTAAATCGTACGAGCTTAAGGGAAGAGTGACTGAGCTATCCTTGATATCCTTAGTCATTTGTTAAATTAATGCTGATTTAGAAACTTAAATGCCAAAGAGTACAAGTTGGAAAATTGAAATTCTAATTGTACGCGAAATATTAAATTTTTTTTAAATTGCTTCTTTTCTAAAAAATGATTCTATGCAGACGTTTGTATCTCGTTGCTTCTATAGATCCTTAGAACTTAATAATTAAGTAATTCAATGTATATTTTCGAAAGAATTCATCAGATATTATTGTTGATGTTAAATCGGTTTTAAAAAATTACATTTAAATCTTAAGTTAAGATTGGCTTAAGAATTCTTTATTATGAAATATATTAAAAACAATTGCTGCTTTAATTTGCTATGATATCTGGATTATAATAGAGGTTGAAGTGTGAAGAGAATAAGAGATATAAAACGTGAAGGTGACATAGTAAGCTCGTACGGCTGTATCGTTTCTCGAAAATACCAGTGTCTAGAATAGCGCTCGGATCGACTTAAGAACCTCGTGAAACTTGATCCCTCTTCTCCCTTTATTTCTTACATCCGAGATTGTCCTTTTTACAGATTCCAAAACTTGTCACGATCAAATTCACCGAAGAATTTTAAGGAAGATAGGTTTATCGAGACCGGAGAATGTTGACGATCGGCGAGTACAAAGAGGAAAAAGTACTACTCTATTAATTATCTTATTGTTTCGGAATGGTCATTCTTTTCTCTCATATGATTAAAATACTATCTATTATTTTCCTAAGATAATATCTATTCTATGAGATAAATACAAATGTTATTTGCTAAACATGTCTCTGATATCGTATCGCAATTGTTAGATCAACTTTCAATAAATCCGAATTGCTGGCGTTTGAATCCACAATACATGAAAAATTCTCTTTCAATTATATTGTTCGGAAATGATAATATCTATAGTATAATGTATTATACAGTCTTAGCTGTTACAGCTATAAACTATTTCTACACAAATTACACGAGCGCAAACGCACGATTCACATCGATGAATTATGTAATGTTGGATATGTTATAAATCGCGACACATTTATGGAAACGTTAATCAACGCCACAATGCCAGCTGTACTAGGGCTACGAAAAGGGTTTCGAAACAAGGCGCCGAAGAAAAACGTCGAGCTCAATGCCCAAGTGGGAGAATGGCGAGATACCGACGTCTACATATACGCACAATGTACAGGCCTGAGCTCGGAGCCCTTTGAAAGCACCCGTACGAGCCGGCTGGATGACAGGGAAGAAATCGAAATATGCGATGACTGCGCAGATGAAATATCCGTGTCTCTTAATGGCGGCCTCGGATCGTCTCGAGTGTATAGCAGAGTAAAAGGGGTGCGAGCCTCCCTCGGAGCGCAAGCGGGTGTATCTGAAGCTATGCGCTTGTGAACATATTTTCTGATCTTACCGAATTGAAACGTAATCTATTTAAATGCCACTTATATGTTTCTATTATTGTATATTAAATTGAGAAATAATAATTAGGGAATAATTATAATAATTCAGAAAGAATGATTGTGAAGAAGAATGTAGTGATTGGTAATTAATTATTATTGGAAGAAGATACAAAGAAGAAAATCCTTGTGCAAATATCTTTGTTGTTGATTTAGATATAACCTTTGTTTATTAAAGAAATAATTATCAGGAAGAAAAAGAGAATAAAATAAGCATAAACTAATTCTTAAAGAACTGAATTTTTTTATTGCACCTTCTTTAATATATATCTTTGAATTAAACTTTAAAATCTTATTTGTTTATTAACTAAAACTTTTTATATAAATAAAATTTATCTTGTAGTAATTTCCGTTTTACCACCGCTAAAGATTTTACTTATACCTAGATGAAATTAATAAGAGTTAATTGAAAAATTGTATACTTTTTATATAAAACAAGGTTCATCTTGCAACAATTGTCGTTTTTCTATTGCCGAATACGTAATAAAGATTAAAATTTATAAATAAATTTATATCTAAATGATGTAATAAGGTGAATTAATTGAAGGATTTGACACAATCGTTTACGGAAAAATTTTGAGGCTTGAAAAAGTGAGTCTAAATTCGATTCTCGCAATTTACAAATTTACTCTTCAGGGACGAAATTACTATTGCGCCGATCTCTTCAATTTCTGATTACTGGTCAGTCTCAATCGATGAAAAGAAGTGGAGATCGAAGCGCGGAGACGGCGCCGTAGGAAGATGAGGACAGGCGAAAGGGAACGGTGGAAGAATCCCGCAGGAATCCCGCGGAGTCGAGCGCCGTACATACGGGGGTGTGCCGCGTGCCAGACCCGAGGCCCTCTCTGCATAAGCTTCACAGGGGGCCCCTGTGGATGGGGGCCCCCTTCACCGTAAGATAAGGCCTCCTGGTGCGAGCCGACGACGCGCGACCGACATCCATGTCACATTATTACCATATAGGTACCAGTCGCGTCGTCACAACACCGCACAGCGAACGTACCACCACCGTTACATACATTGCAGAGGAACGAGAAGAAATCGGTCTGCAAAAGAAGGAGAGGGAGAAGAGGACAGAGAGGAGGAGAAATCATCCTCTATTTTAGTTACGAACCGGTTCGATACGTTTCTTCCTCCGTTCGTCAGCAATATCGCGTACACGCGGTGGACAACCATATGAAAGCCACATAAACGGCTTCCTCTTTACGATCGGCAATCATAAAAAGCATAGAACGGACATATTGGGTGGGACCCATAAGTTCGTTTGACTTTACCATTGCCAAATGTTTTTTTAATCACTATAATTATTTTCAAACATATGAAATGTCATGTGAGGTAACTGTGTCCAATATGATCTAGTATTTAGCTTACTTGTTGTTTGTAGGATAGTTATATATGGACAATTAAATTTTCATTACCCTCATCTAAATATTGAAAGTGTAAATCTAACCAGTTTACAATAGATTCAGCAAAAATCACAACGATTAGGTAAGCCATACTGAGTACAGTTATCTTATATTTCATGAAAGGTGATTTCAATGCCCAACAGTTGGCAATAGTTGGTAATTTGGCAAAAAATAGTTTGAAAATGGACAGGAATAATGTGTTTTCTCGGTGTACATATTACTTTTTTATTTCCGTAAAGGCAAGAATGCGACGCAAACTCAAAATAAGATATCTACCATGTACGAAAAAGGATGCCGTAATCGAACGCGAGCGAAAAGGCGTGTTTGCCTTTCTCTCAGGAGAAATGGATCTTGAAGATGTTCACCACTGATATCAATCCTGAGAAAGAGAGATAACAAAACTCGTCGACAGATGTACACTTAACTAATTTAGTTAGAAAAATATTAGTCAGAAAAACATTTTGCGGCTGAGTTTTACTCAAAAAACTGAACAAACTTATAGTCCCGTTTATTTGCAATTGTTTAATTGTGAAAATATTTAGAGTATAGTGATTATTGAGAAATTAATATATTATTCTTCTTATCTGTATGCCATTATTGTTACAATAGATATGGTAATTAGCAAAGTCGCATGCATTGGAAAATGGATATTACATAAAATTATTGTATGTATATGGTCTATTACAATCATTTTATTTTACAACAGTGATAAATTTTTTGTAAAATTTGTTTTTATCTGATTTCCTATTTTTATCCAATTCCTAATTTGCTTTTTCTTACAATAACGAAATGCTCGGAATTTTATCGCCGTGTATTTTGTCTAGGTGGATCTCGCATAAATCACATCTGCATTGGCTTCCGTCCAATGCAGGAATGCAGACGCGACGTGTATACCCACGTCCTTTATTTCTTTCCTCCACATCGGTAGAAATATCAATAGCTACCGTAGACATTAATCGCCGTCGAGCCGAGGAAATTTATTCTCTTTTACTTTTTTTTGCCTCGCGCCAGGAACGTTTCCGTTTAAAGACGATTCTTAGGCCAAAATCGCAGTGACTCGAACTAACCACTCGGGAATCATAAAATTGGGTAAATCATTGGCCGGTCCCCGCTGGTGCTAACCGCGCGAGCTAAATTCTACTCACTCGAGGAAGAAGGTGTGGTACCGGCTCGTGCTCTATCTGCCCTCCATCCCTCTCTCATCCTCCCCTTTCTCTCTCATTCTCACTCGTTCTGTCTTTCCGGTCGTCCCCGGGTGTTAGGTGCATATGAACACGGGCAGGTATAGAGCTGCAGGTAAAACCCATGGTGGTCGGTGGCCGAGTCGCGAGATAAACTTTACTGCATATAGGTAACACGTACAGGTAGGTACGCGATCCTTAGCCACGCGTTGTAAACGGCACGATGGCCATCCGTTATCGCAATGATGATTCGCGACATCCGCACCTTGAGAAACCATCCACCGGTATTGCGAGCCGACCCGCCGCGATCCACCGTTGTGGGTTCGGATTGAATCCCTGAAAATTCACGTCGACGATAATGTAAATTTAGCAGACAAGGATATTCGATTCCGTGGAGAGAGCGGAAGACTATCGCGATATTCAGTGACTTTGAGAAACATTTCGCAGAAACTTTTTTGTTTGATACTTTGTTTTATTTTTTTCTCATCATGCATATATTTTTTTTCTTTTCTCTATTTTATTTTATCTTGTGAATGACAAAAGTTGAAGAACTTGGTAATTCCACATGCTAGTCAAATAAATCACGTTGTCTTGAATCGTTAATGATTCGGTTAATGGCAAATATTTTCCTTGACGGTACAAGAGAAATCAACATATGTAACGTAGCCGCATATGTTTGAATTAAATGTAATTTTGTACAAGGTTTGCGCGAACATTTGTCTTCCCTTATAGCAGCTTTAAACGATTATTGCTTCGAAGTTTTACATGGTAGTTAAAAGGTGTTAATGCGATAGGAATGCTTGTGGAAGGAATGCTTGCAAAAGACGTGACTAAAGAATAAAATAGCGATCAAATTTAAATTCGTAGGCAAAATAATTGCAAAAATTGCGAGTATTTGTAAATGTCTCGATTTAGTAGGCATTGTAATCGGCACGCTTTATTTCCATTTCTATGATTAATCTATTGAATTATAGGAATATTCAATTCCTGTAACATGATTAGATCACAAACGCTATAGAATGTTACGAGCGGTACCACTGTAGAAACATCGCAAGACGCATAAACGCGGAGTGTTAGGAAAGACCGAGTGCGAAAGAGACGGAGAGGAGAAAGAACGAGACTGTGGAAGGATGCAGGTGCTGGTCGATTCGTGTCGTAGGTACGCATGCATCGGCCCCGAAGACGAATCCATTAGCCGTGAACGCGGATTGAGCAATAAACCAACTGGGAGGTAAGTCGACTCCGGCCGTCTCGCCTCCTCCCGAGAAAGAGGTCCTTCCTTTCTCTCCTTCTCGCCGTGGTTTCGGTTCGCCTCTTATTCCTGTTGGGCCCGCATTCTCATACAAGATGTCGCGCCGATAAAAGTTCCCGAAGGCTCGTGGTCTCGGGGCCCACCCCGAGTAATTCATTTAAACATTCCCGGAGGTGGTCGCACGACAAATTACTCTCACGAAACCTTCGCACGACAGCCAAAAGCTCCGTCGGGATCGTCGTAGGCCTATCTCCATTGAGAGATCTCCCTCCTTCCCTCTTTCTCTCTCTCTCTCTCTCTCGTAACTACCCCTTCCCTTTCCCCTTATCCTCTCACGATCATTTCGTCTTCCTTCTTTCATCGGCGTTAGGTCTTCTTCTCCCCTCCTTCCCGAACCGCGGTCCTCTATGCGGCATAAAACCTGGTGACACTTCTCACCCTTCTTAAGAGGCTCCTCTCCGGCACGAGCTGGCATCGAGTGAGACTCCATAGAGATGAGGAGGATGAGTAAAGCATCCGAGAGGCATCGGGGGTATCTTATCTCTATCGGTATCTCCGTCGGTTGTTTCGATCGACGACAAAGTAATACCGTATTCCACGTTTACACGATGGCGCGTACCACAGTGGCATCCGTTTAGCGCCGATATTACGATTGACGTTGCGCCGTTAATAACGCTCGCGATTGAGATAATATCTAATGATTTATAATTATTGCAGAATGATCGCAGAAACATTTTCTTTTCTTATTACGTCTCTTTTTATTGAACAAATATTACTTTTCAATTTCGTAATTAGAGCCTGACTTTTAATTCGAATTGTACGCTTTATTTTTCGTTTGGCACTTATATCATAATCGCGTTTTTACTAGGTTGGTATTTGATATAAAATTATTATAAAATTTATCCTGTCTTGTTTTATTTAAAACAAATTTTACTTTCTTAATTTTTTAATCAGTTTTAACTCAGATTGCATATTTTACTTTTTGTATTAAAAACAAGAACAATAAGTTAAGCTCCTTCTTTTTTATTATGGATAAATGGGAAGCTTTATTCCCAAAATTATGAACAATTCAGTTATTATTAATATTAGATATTATGACTGTTAATATTATTATAATCACAGTATTCTACAATTCTAAAAAAAATTATATTTTATTTATAAGTACTGTGTCTATAATACAACAAGCCTTCGGAAAAGTCCGCGTTTCCTAGTTGACTGGTAAATCTTTGTACCTGAAATATGCATAGTAATTAAGGCCCATCAATACATAAGATTAACTTTAACTTTGATTTAATTCACCGTTTTTATAATTCCAAAAAATGAGAAAAAGATAAACGGTAAGTTAAACCGAGATTAATTTTACATTGAAATCGGATTATAATTACTATATATATTTCGGGTACAAAGATTTGTCAATTAGCCGGGAAACGCGAACGTCTTCCGACAGCATCGAAAGAATTGATCAATCATTCGACAACCGCAGTCTGCGATTCGTATCTCGGAACGAGATCTCTCATTGATGCATTTTGCTCCGACCATCGTGTATGTTATCCTCGGGGAACGGACACGCCTGTCAACCACGGAAATCAGGATCCACTCGAGACCACTTGGGATAGCGTGTTGCCGTTGTCTTTCACTGGCCCGTGGAACGTGCTGTCGGGATCCGTGGGATACGGACAGCTTCCGGAAGCGTGGAGATCCAAGATTGGCCGAGATTGCAGCGGCGTCGAGCGTCCTCCCCCCCCCCCCCCCCCCCCCCTCCTCCTCCCTGTCGTTCTGCGCTAGACGCGCAGCGGAGTGGCGCGGCGGGGCAACCCCTCGTAAATAAAGTGTCGGGATGCGCGCCGAACAGACCGCAGGGTGGCTAATATATCTCACGACTCGGTTAATTGACCCGACGAGCCTCGCGCACGGCTCCACCCGTGTATCCAATTCGTCTTGACACCTCCAACTTCTTTTGGGATTCCGTGGCGTATGGTCTACAGGTAAGAGAAGAAAGAAGAATGCGCGCTTTGTTCGTATCGGCTTGGAAATCGCTCGGCCAATTCCGATAATGAAGAGCTCCGGAGGATACGCATGAATAATCTCCGGGCTGAAGAGCATGCCGGCATTACGCATCACATGAATTAAAACTGCTTTTGGAGGCAATATTTTCTTGGCGACGAATATTAATTAGTTCCTGTTCTTGCTTCCAGTTCATTTCTTTGGTGGTAAACCGCTTCGTCAAATGAGTCTTACATTAAGTCTTTGTAGAAGTAAAAACTATTTCAGAAATTTATAAAAAATCTTGTTATATTAATGTGTTTTATTTTCAAATTATCTTATTTATTATCGTATTATATTAATCTTATTTTACATAAATTATCTTATTATATATTAATCTTTAGAGGCAAGGATTTATTTTTTAAATAATACAACTTTTCTCTCTCTCTCTCTCCTTCAATAAGTTTGTTACAATTTATTATTTTTTATTACATTCCTTGCCTCAAAAAATATGACACTGTTTCAAAGCCAATCCTAGATAATATAGAACGTTCCAACAATATTGCAGCAATATTGCTGCAATATTGCTAAACCGTTTCACGTAAATTCCTCTTATGTAGAAGTAAATTTAGTATCAAACTCATATTAATCTTTTCACGAGCAATATTATGGCCTACGATAAATATAACATCTGTGATCGTACAGAATGTTTCCTAACAGCAATTGGTCCTATTTTTAGAATTTATAAAGGATCGTCTTCCTTTCATTCTACGAGCCGTTCCGAAATAAAAACTAGCATTTCCCATGGTGCGACGTAAAAATACAACGGCAACGGTTCGCGGAATCAATTACCGTTCGTTTTGCTCGGTGCACGGGCTACGATAGCTTCGCCATTAATCATGCTCGCGCCGTGCACGATTGTTTTTTACATCGGGGAAATTGCACGCCTGATTCAAGCTGCCAAAAAGTGGGTCACCATCTTGAGATGGGAACCGTCGTGAACCGGCGCGGCGCGGCGCGGCGCGAACGACGAGCGAGGATCGAGCGTAGCCGTCATTACGATTACTCGCACGTATCCCACACGTGGTCGATACGTTAATTATGGGGAGGACTTCATAGCTATACGACTGACATCGCGCACGTTGCACGGAACCGCCTTGGGCGACGCGCGTTCCTCGGTGTGTCGTCGACCATCAGTAATAGAACACGAACGCGGTGTTCTTTTTTTCATGGCCGCGCGTACATCACTGTCCGAGCGTATCAGATAAAATTAAGTGACAATTAATCGAGATAATCGTAATGAGATTTAAATAAAATTCGGAGGAAACGTATTATTCTAAAACTCCCGATTTCAATGAAAATAGTTTTGCTATGATTTAAAATTAAAATACGGGTCTATTAATATTTAACAACATTTAAAAGTTCTTCGATGTAAAAGTTTTGGTGGCATCGAAGATAGCGGGCTACATAAAATCAATTTAAACGCGACATCTTTGATCCATCCGCTGCACATTGTATAATATAATTAATTCGGTGTCTCATCTTATTGCATATGTATATATATTCCTCCTTTCCCGTTACTTCGACACGATAGTCTGGACCACGTACGTTTTACGAAGCGCAGAGACTGAACATTAACTATTATAAAATCTTGAAGATTAAATTATACGACACACACACACACGAGCGGCGTACGGCCAAATATCGGGGTTGCTATTTTTTTGCACGCTACCATTTTGCGACGGTGATGATGGAAAGGCATTCGCGGCACGGTCGTCATCTGTGGGATCTTTCGAAGTCGAAGGGAGATCAGGGGTCATTTGAGCGAAGAAAATTCTGATTACGCAACACGGCGAAGGGGGAGGCGGTTGAGAGAGAGAGAGAGAGGGGGGGGAGGGAGAGGGAGAGGAG